>NC_031489.1:26519-31534 GCF_001602025.1 Plasmodium gaboni | reverse complement strand
CCTTACAATCATTTTCCTGTTAAATATATAGAAATAAAATATATATAAAATAATTATAAAAAAAATTAATATATATTCATTTAAAAGATTATTTATATTTTTAAAATAACATTATGAGATTTATTTTTTGTTTAAAGAACAAAAATTTTTATATAATTAAAAGAAATGCATGTACTTAAATAAAAGGTACATATTAAATATATATATATTTATATATAAAATATTCTATAATATTATTGTTATGAGCTTAATGAAAAAGAAAAAAAATAAAATAAAAAATAAAGTCCTTTATTTATACGTGCAAAGACTTAAATTAATTAATATATTTTTTCTAATAATTATTAAAAATAAATTTGTATTATTTAATTTGCTAGCATATATTTTTCCATGAAAACGTCCATATTTAAAAATATTTTGAAGATGCAATATTTTTATATAAAATGGATATTTATATATAATTATAAAAGTTTTTGTATGCAAAATTATTATACATTATGAAATGTAGATAAGCAAAATAGCATTATAATAATAATACTAAATAGTAATAATATATATAAATATATTATATATATTTTATTTTATTTTTTTTTTATAAATATGTTATGATTTTTTTTTTTTTTTTTTTTTTTTTTTTTTTTTCATTATATAATAATATATTTTTTGTTTATTATTAGGATTGTACTGTATTTAATTTTGTACAATGAAAATATGTAAAATTTTTTAAAATTATTTAGTATATTACTTTTTGAAAATACTTATATATATATATATATATTATAAGGTATTATATATAAATATAGTAAAAAAATGAAAATGCATAATTATATTTAGAAGTACATCAATAATATTTATAATAATATTAATATTAAATTAATATAGTTCTTGTATTTTTTTACATGCGTATATGTATATATATATATATATATATATATATATACAAGTCCTATAACCAATATATTATATAATATATGTTATATATATATATATAAAAGTCCTATAACCAATATATTATATAATATATGTTATATATATATATATATATATATATATATATATATATATATTATTTTGTTGAATTATATAAATATAACTGAACATTTCTTATTTTCATTATTTTATCTTCCTATATGTTCTTTTTATTTTAAAAATTGAAATAAATATATACATATATATATTATATTGAAAAGAAAAGAAAAATGAATTATAATTTAATATAAATTATTTATTGATTGTAAATAAAAAATTATTATATATTGTGTTAAATTAAATGGGATACTTGTTAATGTTTATTTTGAATATACAAAAATGTGTATTTTTAAAAACCATTTAAATATTCATTTTCCTATGAATAATTGTTGAATGTAAAAAAAAAAAAAAATATATTGCAGAAGTTAAATGGTTTTCATTATGCTAATTTTATATTTTTACTTTATAGTAAGTGAAATGTAGAAATGATACATTGATATATTTATAATATAAATAAATAAATATAAATATATATATATATATATATATATATATATATATATATTAATTATTACTTTACTTTAATTTAAATTTTTTTTTTTTTATTTTTTTCAATATTGTACTTAGATTTTGTTCTTAATAAAGAGTAATATATTATCAGAATTAAATACATATAATATAACATTAAGACATTTAAATGAGAATAATTTGGAAGGTGAAAAAAATGGAGAAAATTTTTTTAGTCGAATAGTAAATAAAATTCATAAAGATAAAAAATCGAAAACTGATATTACAAATAATACAAAAGAAATAGTTGATAAGAATAAATTATACAAGAAAATAAATGTTTGCAAAGATATTTCAAGTGATGAAAAGGATGATGAAATAACTAATGTTAGAAAATCAAAAAAAAATATTACAGAAATAAATAATAGTTCATTTTTACCCTATTGTATTTCAAATAACTTTGAAAATGGAATTCCTTATAAAAATAAATTGGAAGAAGAATATATGTCAGTTGACAATGTTTTTAATTGGGAATTAGGTAAAGAGTCCTTAAAAAAAAGATTAGGTTGTACAGATAATTTCCATATAAATGGTGTTTATTATAAGAATTGGATATTGAAAAATCTATCTTTTAGAAGTAATAATAATTCATATTATTCACCAAAAAATGTATATAAAGGAATTATCCCTATAAATAATAATTACAATGTTAATGAAATTAATGTATTTATTAAAAAAATTCCTATAAATAAATGGATCGATCAGTATGAAAAAATGGAATTATATAATGGTGAATATATAACGAAAGAAGAAAATTATGTAACGGAAGCAGTGGTATCAGCTTTTTTAACTGAATATCACCCTGGTATATCACCAAAGTTTTATAAATTATTATATGAACGGGTTAATTATAATGATAATGAAAATAAAAAAGAAAATAGATCATATGAAAATGATATTCAAGATTTAAATTTATTCAATGATATATTGAAGGAACAAAACGAAAATAAAGATATAGGTCATATTGTGATGATAACTGAATTTTTTGGTGAAGATTTATATAGTTATATGAATAAAATGTGTATTAAAGGTTATTCAATATTAGGTAGAAAAGAGAGAAAAAAAATTATGCTTTCATGTCTAAAATTAATTAATAGATTACACAAAATTGGATTATGTCATCTCGATATTTCACTTGAAAATATGTTAATTAAAGACAATTATGAAATGCGTATATGTGATTTTGCTAGATGTACACCTAGGTATACCTATAATCTGAGACATATAAGAAATCCTAATGGTTTATGTCTTTTTGAATCTTGTATACCCACCATTGGGAAAATTGAATATATTCCACCTGAATGTTGCGAACTAGAAAAGATATACAAAGAAAATAATATAACGGAACCCTTTTCATATTTAAAAACAATTATAGATCAAGAAGAAAGAAAAAAATATTATTTCGATGTTACATCTGCTGATAAATATATGTTAGGAATATTGTTTATACTTATATGGGTTCATCACTTCTTTTGGAATAAAGCTGATCCTTTATTGGATAAAGAATTTGCAGAATTTGCAAGGGTAAATATGGATTTTCATAAAAATGAGAAAACATATCATTGGCCAGATGACTTAAAATTTATGATTCAGGTAAAAAATGAACAAAAAATAATATAACAGTAAATGATCATATGTAAAACATGTACACAAATATATATATATATATATATATAAATAAATATATATATATGTATCTATGCTTTTTTATTTTTATTTTTACTTTTTAGCAATTGTTATATTCTGAATATAGAAAGAATCTTGATTTAAATGATTTAATTAATCATCCATGGTTTACTAGAAAAAAATGCTGGTTTCTCAAGTTATTCTCTTTTGGTTTAAAATATTATAAATAATTGATATGTTCCTTATATTTTTAATATATATTTATAATAATGTATATATATGTTCTTTTTTGATATAGTTTTGCTCTTTGTTTTTTGTATTTGTTTTAGTTTTATTTTTACATTAACATTTACTTTAACTTTACTTTTTTTGTTTTTGTTTTTGTTTTTGTTTTTATTATATTTTTTTAATTTTTTGAAAAGTTTATAAATATATGTTATATCTTAATTTATATTTTATTTAATATAAATGAAAATTAATGACTTAATAAAAAAATTTCTATTTAATATTATATTTTTATTTTTGTTATAAACAAATCTTGGAAATAATTAGTCAATAGATATTAAAATATAGCATATGTTAATATTCTAACAGAAAGGACAATTTATTAAACATTTTTACTGTCTATAAAAATGGTATGGAAAATCGTTATAATTAACTTTGAATTATTAATTTATATATAAATAATCATTTTTTTTTTTTTTTTTGTTTTTTGTTATCAATATAGTGAACTAAAACATAACATAAGGATAATTCTAACTATAAATTTGCTATGTTATTTATATCTAATATTATTAATATATATATATATATATATATATATTAGATAGTGAAATTAAACCTTTATAATAATATAATATGGAACGTATACATTAATATATCTCAAAGATAATTTTCTTCAAAGGCTATTTCCAGATTAGACACATATGCAAATTTATTGTATTTGGTATTCTATTAAAAAGTGTATTGTTAAATTTGAATTTATTACAAAAAAATTAATATAATTATTTTAAAATATTAATAGAATTAAAAAGATATATATTATATATTATTTATATTATAAAAATATATATAATTGTATCTGAAAAAATAAAAAAAAAATGTATTACAAAATAAATTAGTTCCTATAGAAATATTTATAATAATAAGATTATTCTTATTAATAATATAGCATGATATATATATATAAATAATATATTTATATATTATTTATATATATATTAAAAATTTTTGTAAATATTATCATACAAATTTATACAATAATATTTAAATATATTTATTTATGGATTTTTATATTATCCAATATTTATAAATAAAATTAAAAATAAAATATGAAATATTATTTATAAAATATTTTTATTTATTTATATAGCTTTTTTCTAATATAATTTATTCCAGTTGTTTTTTTCTATTTATGAAATCAATTTATAGTATATATAATATTAATTTTAATAATTTCGTTCAACCATTTTTAAAACATAAAATAAATAAAATCTCTTTATTATGCATGTATTGTTTTTTAACTGAAAAATATAATAATTATTTATAATTTTCATTCTTATCGTTTTAAAATAATGTTATTAAATATTATTATTTATTTTATTAAATAATTAAAATAAGAATTAAAAAAATATAATATAATATATATTAATTTATATTATATAATAATTAAATGAAATATTAGCCTAATAGAAACCAATTATGTTATATATATATATATAAAATAATAGACCCAAAAAAAAAAAAAAAAAGAAAAGAAAATAAAAAACAAAAAATACAGTAATAAAATATTATTCTATTTTTAATTATTTATGGATTATTTAATATGAGACTATTGATCATTCATAATTTAATAT
>NC_031489.1:0-23919 GCF_001602025.1 Plasmodium gaboni | reverse complement strand
AATAAATATAAAAAAAAAAAAAAAAAAAAAAAAAAAAGAATTATGTGCCTTCTTAATGTTTTAGTCTTATAATGAAATTTATTGAAGCGTTATTTTTATTTTTACTCGTAAGTTAACAATGTGACTTAAAGAATATATTCATCTATATATAATATCATATATATGTTTTATAAAATTTTTTTTTTTTTTTATAATTGTAGAATTTGTTTATTTTTGAGAACCATGGAATTTTATTTGATGAAATATTTGAAAGATATAACAGAAGCTTATCTGAATTTTTAAGCGATCACAATAAAGATGAAAAAGAGGGTACGGAATTATTAACAAGTAAAATAGAAGAAGAAGAACAAGTATATGTTTTAAAGGATGTTACCAATGATTATATGAATGATAGTATATATGATAATGTGAATTCTTCTGTAAATGATTATTTAAAAGTTAATACAACGGATGGTACAAATATTGATATAAATAATATTATAAAAGATACTATACAAGATGATAAAACTGATACTACAAATAATGTTTTATATGATTCAACAAATACGACTACAATTGAGAATTCTAATGGAAAGAATAATAAGGATGAGTGTGATCATTCGTTAGGAAGTATAAAAAAAAAGAAGAAAAAAAAAAAAATTAAAATTAAAGATAATAATAATAATAGTAATTTATGCGATGAAAAAAATAATGATGTTAAAATAGAAAAAGGAGTAAGTAGTCTTCGATCTGAAGATATATTAAATCCTTTAAACGAAGACGATAATGTTTCAAATAGTTCTTATGATAATAATGATAAGAAGACACATATTATTAACGAATTAGAAGAAGAAATAAAAGGCAAATGTGTATTTAATTGGGATATTGGTCAAGAGAGCCTTTTAAAAATGTTTGATATGTCCTATAATTTTGAAATTAATGATGTGAATTATGAAGATTGGGTTTTAGATAATATACCTACTAAAAATTTTAGTGAAAGAAGTGGTAGAGTTCAAGAGATGTTTAAAGTAGTTATTAATTCAAATGATGGTTCTGATACTGCTGTAAGATTATTTGTGAAAAAAATACCTATAAAGGTATGGATAAAACAATATAATTTAATGAAGAAATATAAAGGAGAATATGTATTTGGTTCAGAAAATTTTATAATGGAAGCAATGGCATTATCATTTTTAACTGAATATCATCCAGGTATAGCACCTAAATTATATAAAGTATTAATTGAACCAGAAAATATTTATTATTATGAAGGTATGACAAAAGAAAAAATGTTTTCTAATATGAATACATTAAATGAAATATTATCTAAAGGTATAAACGATGATATAGGAGGAAATATTGTGATCGTATCAGAATTATTTGGTAAAGATATAAAAAAATTTTTATTTACAGAAAGTGAAAATATTTTATCTGTTATAGAAAATAATACTAAAAAAATGTATCTTAATGAATCATTAAAATTATTAGTAAGATTACATGAAGCAGGTTTAGCGCATCTTGATTTTACAGCTGAAAATATATTAATAAAAGACAATGGAGATATGCGATTGTGCGATTTTGGTAAAAGTACTCTTGTTTATACATATAATTTGAGACATATAAAAAACGAAAACGGTTTATGTTATTTTGAATCGTGTATCCCTAGTATTGGAAAAATTGCATATATACCACCTGAATGTTGGGAAATTAAGAAATTACACAAAACAGAGAAAATAAGAAATCCATATACATGTTTACGTAATTTAACAGATCAAGAACAAAGAAAACGCTTTTATTTTGATGTTTTATCTGCTGACAAATTTATGGTTGCAGCTTTTTTTATATGGATGTGGAATGAAGGACATATATGGGATAAGGCTACTGCATCACAAGATGAAATTTTTTTCAAAATTGTAGAAAATGATATGAGTCTAAATGCATTGAAACTATCAAAAAAATGGCCACGTGCATTAAAATCTATAATTAAGGTAATATAAAATTACATAAAAGAAGTAAATAAAAATATATACATATTGTATAAATATAGGGTGTATGAATAGAAACTTCTTCTATTATATTATTAATTCATGAATTATATATATATATATATATATATATATATATATATATTTTATTTGTATGTTCTTTATTAATTTTAATAGGATCTAATATCACTTGAGAGTAGGAAGAATATTAATTTAAAAGATTTAATTGACCATCCATGGTTTACCAAAAAATAAATAAATAAATACTATTTATTTTTTTTGTTTTTTTAAAGTATTTTTTTAATATTATTATTTCTTTTTTTCAATTTATTATTTAAAAGTTTTTTTTTTTTCGTCTTAATTGTATTAATATATATATATATATATATATATTATATTTTTTAAAAAAAAAATAATTTCAATATAAAAGTATAATTATTATTTTTTAACACATAATTTCTCTTATTCTAATAAATTTTAAATACGAAAACTATAGGATAAATTTGAAAATTTTTTTATTTTTTTTTTTTTTTTTTACTTTTATTATATCAATATGTTATAAGTAGTTTTTATGTGTATAACTGTATTATAATAGAAAATTATAATATCTAATTATATAATTTACATTTTAGAAAGTTCTTAATAATTAATAAATTAAAATATATATATATTTATACATGATACAATATATGCTAGATTTCTCATATATAATGTATGAATAAATATAAAAAAAAAATTAAAAAAAATGGATATAGACATGAATTTTTTTTTTTTCCTGTTTTTTTAATAAATAAACCTACATTTTAATTATTTGAAATAATAAATGTAGCACTAATATTTTTTTTGAGAATAAGAGTAAGATAACTACCTATTATTTAAATATAAATTATATTATAATAATCCCTGAAATAATAAAATAATAGATAAATGGTTCTTTATTTATTCATATGTATAATTATATATATATATATATATATATATATATATAATGTAATATGTTATAAATTAGAAAACTATTTTTCTCATTCGAACTTATATTGAAAAGACAGAATGAAAATATTTAAATTTCATATAAATGAAAGAATATAGAAAAAAATATATTTATCCTCATAATTATTTAAAAAACATATATTTCTAATATTAATTTGATGATTAAGGATAAAATATAGTTAATTTTATATTATTGTAAATTAAATATTTATAGAAGAAATGTAATTAACATATTCTTTTTATGAAACAGTATTTAAAGTAAGAATTAATTGAATATATAGTTCAATAAGGTAAAAAATAACCAGGAAAAGTTAAAGGTGTATACCACAGGAAAAACATTTATTTAAAAAATATATATATATATATATATATATTGTTTTGTTAATAGGAGAGATTTAAATAACGTTTTGATTATTTATATTATAAATCTCATTTTAAGGGTCCTTTTGAAATTTCCTATTTTTATTTTATGGATAAAAAATTAAATATATTTAAAGATAAATGTAACGTATATATATTATATTTATTCGGATACATAAATAGAAGTTATTTTAATTTTTCTTTATAAATTTGAACATTTTTTTTTTTTAGAATAATTCTCCATATTCCAATGTTTTATAGAAAATATTAAATTTTCCCCAAATTTTATTTTTATAAAATTAATTTTACGTAATATATAAATTCTGAATTTTTAATGTGCAACTATGTGATTGAACACAAAAAATAGAAAAAATGGATCCTCTTTTTCTTTATTTTTTATAATTTCAACCATGAAAATTAGGAAATAAATTATATATATATATATATATATATATATATATATTTATATATTGATATTTAAAACTTTTTTGAATTAATATATTTTTTTTAAATTTGATATTATATTATAATAATCATATTATAATTTTTTATTTATATACATATTTTTTTAATTTTTCTATAAATATGTGTCAATTAAAAAAAAAAATAAAATAAAATAATAAAATAAATAAATTAACACATAAAAAAGATTAAATAGACATTTTGATACGTTTGAATTGTATTATATATAAGAATTAAATATAAATTTAATTATCTATATATGAATGGAAACATGTATATAATATGCAGTTATGTGTGCATATGAATTGGTGTTATATAATTTATGTTTTTAATTAGTAACTTCTAAAAATGTATAATATTTTATAGCAATGTTGTTGTTTTGTTTTTATCTTTACATGGTAATATACTAATTAAATTTGGAATATATATTATATTAAATTATATATATATTGGTGTTATTTATTATAAAATATATATAAACGCTGTCTAATTTATTCATTCTGATATAATATATATATATATATATGTAGGTATATATATTTTATATATACATTTATATATGGTTTAATGAAGTATGATTTTTTATAATTGTTCTGATTATCATTTTAGGAAAGATCAATTATGTAATAAAAATGTTAATTCAAAAATTAAAATAATTTATCCTTTTCATAAGTATGTAAAAGAAACGAAAAAAATAAATTATAATCTGATGACATGGTTATCAAGATGTTTAATAATTGTATATACGATTATATTGGTATATTCTTATTTATATGTAAGTAAAAAAAAGTAATGTAAATATATATATATATATATATATATATATTTATAGAATTTGAAAATTTTAATTTTTTCTTTTAGTTTTTGAATGTAATAAGTTGTAATGTAAATTCAGGGTTTACTTCATATAAAGGAATTGTAAGAAAATTATCTGAAAAATGTACAGTGAATGAAAAATCTTATGAAAGTTTTATTGATCTTTTATTTTATGGAAAGAAGAGAAAAAAAGAGGAATCAAATAAAAATAAAGTGCTTTTTAATTGGGAACTCTGTAAATATCACATGAGTAACAGGTTAGGAAATGCTAACGAATATTCTATAGGAGGTGTAAATTATAAAGAATGGGATTTACATAGTATTACTAATGAGGATTATAACGCATCAGGTGGTAGAAATCATAAAATGTTTTCAACAGTTATTTCATCAAAAAGAGGTTTTAAAAAAAAGAAGATAAAATTATTTATAAAAAAGGTACCTTTGGATTCATGGATTGAATTATATAATATGATGAATATTTATCATGGAGAGTTTTTAGAAGGGGGAGAAAATTTTGTAATGGAAGCAATGGTTTCATTATTTTTAAATAAATATTATCCTGGAATTACACCTAAATTTTATAATTTATTATATGAATCTGAAAATGATTATAGTGAATTGAAAGGTTTAAATGAATTGATGTTTTGTGATATAGATATATTTAAAAATGAGCTAATTAAAATTAGAAATAGGTATAAAAATGGTTATATTGTAATGATATGGAAATTTTATGGTCAAAATCTAAGAGAATTTTTAGATTCTGAAAAAGAAAATTTAGTAATAACAAAAGAAAGAAAAATAATTCTTTATGAATGTTTAAAATTAATAAATAAGTTACATAAAGCAGGTTTGGCTCATTTAGATATTTCTCCTGAAAATATATTGATTGGAGAAAATTATGAAATGCGTTTATGTGATTTTGGTAAAACTACACCTCTTTATGTTAATAATAATATAAATGAAGATAATAAAAATCATCTTCAAAGATTTCGGTCTTATTTACCATATGTAGGAAAAATTAGATATAAACCACCTGAATGTTGGAACATAAAAAAGAAATATATGACGTTAGAAATAAAAAATCCATTACGTTATATAAAATCTTTAAAGGATTATGAATATAAAGAGACATTATATTTTGATGTTCTCGCAGCTGATATATATATGCTTGGAATTTTATTCATATGGATTTCAAGTAATAGATATTTATGGGGGACTTCCGATATGTCTGAAAATAATAATTTTGTAAAATTTGTTAATAGTGGTATGAACTTTGATATATTTCCTTTAACTAGAGAATGGCCGGATGAATTAAAATATATCATTAAGGTAAATATATATATATATATTAATATATTTATTGATGTGCATATAAATTCTTATATATATATATATATATTTATTTATTTATTTATTTATTTATTTATTTATGTATTCCTTAATATGTTTTAATATTATTTTATTCTTGTAGAAATTGTTAGATTATGAAAGTAGAAAAAGTTTAGATTTAAATGAGCTGATAAAACATCCATGGTGGTCGACAGATTTGTAATATTTTTACTTGGTTATTGTATATATTTTTTTATTAATATTTGAATATTATATAGAGAAAAAAGAAAAATGTTAATTAAAATATATATATATATATATATATATATATATGTTATTTATTTTGTTTTTTTGGTATTATATGCTTATTTTTTTAATATTTGTTTAAAACATATTTATTATTTCTCAATTTTTTTTTAATTTTTGAATAATTCGTATATTTTATATATTCTATGATATATATTATATATTCCATATATATATTTCCTTTGTTTACTTAATTATACTATTATTTATTATTTATAATATTGATTTGTTTTTTTTGTTTTTTTTTCATATACAAATTTTAATTTATTTCTATTTTGTGTATATATTTTTTTTGTGTCTTATATTTATAGCAATTTTTTTATTTATACCTTAAAAAATATATTATTTATCATATAAATAAGATATTTATATTTTTTATAATTACATAAATGCTATTTCATATGCAAAAAAAAAAAAATAAAGTTATTTGTTTAAATTGTTAAAAACATTCTGCATATAGTTAACAATAGTATTCTATTTTGTCCAAAAATATACAAATTAAATATTTAATAATTGTTTATTATATAATAATAATAAAATATATATATATATATATATTTTATGTTGTGTAATAGAAATAAAAGTTAAAAATAACTTTTTATTTTCCCTTTCTTTTTTAATTTATTATATTATATATAAGTATAAAAAGTTGTACACAAAGTATATAAAAAACTGGATCCCTGTACTTTTTTTTAAAAAATTTCTTAAAAGAATAAAAAAAATATATATATAATAATAATTTTAATTTATATATTTTTAAATTATATAATTAAAAAAATAAAAATTTTAAATAATCTATATATATATATATATATATTTATTCATATTTTAATATTTGTATTTTATTAAATATGGAAATGAGAATATAAAAAGAAAAAATTTTTAATTATTGAGAATATTGTTAAAAAAAAAAAAAAATACATATATTTTCAATTGTTTATTATAAGAATTATTATATTATATTATTTTTTTTTTATTATATAATATATAAAAATGATAATTATAAAATTATAATTTTGAATTATATATATATTTTTTTTTTAAATATATCTTTGAAATATAAGAAAATTTTGATGGCAAATTGAATATATATATTATGGATAAGATGAAATAATTAAATTAAAAATAATAAAATAAAATAATTTTTATAAATTATAATTAATACTTAAAAATATTATTTATTCATCTACATATTTTTTTAATGTATTATTATAAAACATCATATTTTAAATTTTGTCTACACATGAAATGTAGTTATATTAAAAAATATAATTTTATATATAATATATATATATATATATATATATATATATTTATGAATAAAGGAAAATAATTAATATTTCTTTTCTCTTATAAAATTAATTTTGTTTTACTTGATGTACAAAATAATTAACAAATAATTATGTATATTATAAAGAAAAAAAAGAATTTCTTCCTTTATATGGGTAGAAATAAAACAAGTACATATTTGTTCAAATCATGTTTTTTTTTATTTTTCATTTCCATATCATGTATAGGAACTTTTTATTGGTCTTTACAAGTATTATAAAAGATAGAAATAAATTTCTGTATATTGTAAAAAATATATATATTAAATAATATATGTATATACTTTATTTTATTTTATAGAACAATGATATAATTGAAAATAAGACAATTCAATATATATTAACAAATTATAATTATGGAAGGATATTGTCTGAATTTGAAGATGTTAATAAAAGTTCATCTGAAAAGGTACACTTTGATATTTTAAAAAATGATGAGATGAATGAAAGCATAAATAATGTTTCAAATGATACCGATATGAATTATCTAAAAGATACATTTATAAAAGAAATTAATGATTTAAATAATAATTATGAAGAAGACGATTTAAAAGATCACGAAACTATAAAAGATATAAATATTGAGAAAGGAATAGATGAAGATGAAAAATATGATTTAGGTATAAAGACAGATGTAAAAAATGATATGGACATTTTAGAAAATAAAATAGATGATATATATAAACACGATTATACAAAAGAATTAGAAGATTTAAAAACGTGCGTACAAGTTCAAAAGGATTTAAATATAAATGTAATGGAAATAAAGGAAGATATTAAGAAATTAGAAGGTGATTTAATGAGATTAAAACAAAATACGGAAGATGAAAAAATTATAAAAGAAGATATAGGAGATGAAAAAATTATGAGAGAAGTTGACAAAGATGGAAACATTGTAAAAGAAGATGTGAACGATGAAAAAATTGTAAAGCAAAATGTGAATGATGAGAAAGATATAAATGAAGATGGCAAAGATGAAAAACTTATAAACGAAGATGTAAAAGATCAGAAAGGTATACAAAAAGATATACCGAATGATAGTAATTCAGAAAAAAATATAAATAATTTAAAAGATTATATAAACGTTCATGAAGATATAAAAATGCATGACACTTATACAAATACGTATATTACGGATAGAGATGACGTTTCACAAGAAAATGAATTAGATACAGGAGATAATGGAGGAAATGTAGTTGTTAATTTAAAGGATAAAGTAATATATTTTTTTAAAACCGATACAAATGAGTTTTTTAAAAAATGTAGATCAGTTGTTTCAAAAAATGAAGAGAACATTGAAGTAAGGGAAAACATAAAAGAAGGAAACGAAACAATTGGTAGGATGAATAATGATATGGAATACATGAATGAAAATAAAAATGGAGGTACCTTAAATAATCTGAAGAATAAGGTTATATCTAATATAAATAATATATCAACAAAATTTTTTAAGAAAGGTCTTCAGAATGACACAAAAAGTAGTGAAAATGGGAATGAAAATGTAAATAAATATATGGAGAATGAGAAAACAGATATAAAAAATAATTTAAGTGGTGATTATGAAAATGAAAGTAATAGGAAAAGCTTAAATACTAATTTTTATTTGAATACTATAAAAAACCGCGTTAAAAAAATATCATCTGAAATTAGAAACATCAATACTAATAAAGAGAATGATGCAAGTTGTTCTTATGACTACGAATTAGTGGAAATAAAGTCTTCAGAAGAGGATATTTCGTGTTTATCAAATTATACAATACAAGTAGATAAAAAAATTGGAAAATATTTAGAGCAAGAAATTAAATCAAAACACGTGTTTAATTGGCAAATAGGTCAATATGAGGTATATAAAATTTTATGTAGTGCAGATGAATATTCAATAAATGGTATAAAATATAAAGAGTGGAAATTAACTCGTATTCCAACTATTGGACTTAGTAAACGTGGTAGGAGTAATGTTCATGAGATGTTTGAAACTATTGTTATGTCAAATGATGGTTATGAAAATCATGTAAAATTATTTATAAAAAAGATTCCTATAAAAATATGGATGAATCAGTTTGATTTAATGAATGAATATAATGGAGAATATATTTTTAATGGAGAAAATTTTATTATGGAGGCATGTGCCTTAGCTTTTTTAAATGAATATCATGTAGGAATAGTACCTAAATTATATAAAATATTATTTGAAATAGATAATATGAATAAAAAAGATACTATATTAAAGGATAAGGATTTTAAAGATTTAAGCACGTTTAACAATATATTAAAAGAAAAAATAAAATATAATATCAAGGGATATATTGTAATAATATCTGAATTTTTTGGTGAAGATTTATATAGCTATTTAATTAGAAGGAATGATATATATGCTTCTTTATTAAGTAAAAATGAGAAAAAGAAAATTCTTAGTCAATGCTTAAATTTAATGAAAAATTTACATGATGCAGGATTGGCTCATCTTGATTTTAATGATTCTAATATATTGATATCAAATTATTTACAAGTAAGATTATGTGATTTATCTAAAAGTTCCCCAATATATACTTATAATTTAAGGCATACTAAAGAAGGAGATGATTTATATTTTTTTCAATCATGTGTAAACAATGTTTCAAAAATTCCATACACTCCACCAGAATGTTTTATATTATATAAATTTTATAAGGAATATGAAATAGATGATCCATTTAAATATATAAATTATATTACAAATAGTGAGGGAAAAAAAAAATTTTATTATGAAGTATCAAGTGCAGATAAGTACATGCTTGGGATCTTGTTCATTAAAATTTGGAATAATGAATTTTTATGGGAAAAAGCGGATATTTTAAAAGATAAAACGTTTTCAGATTTTATGAGTTTGAATATGAATTTTGATAAATTCGAACAAACAAAAAAGTGGCCAAATGATTTAAAAATTATACTACAGGTAAATATAAATATTAAATAATAACAAGTAATTTTATTATGTGTACATATATAAATATATATATATATATATATATTTTTATTTTATTATTTTTTTTTTTTATAGAAATTACTTCACTTTGAGTATAGAAATAATTTAAATTTAAATGATCTAAAAGATTATAAATGGTGGTCTTAAAAATAAAAATATTTCTTTCTATTTTCGTTTTAAGACATATTTATTATTAAAGAAATATCACTAATATTTTATGGTGGTGATTTATTTTTATTTAAAAATTAATAATATATATTATATATTTTTTGATAACTATTTTATAAAAAATATAACAATTATATATGTAGAAATATTCTTAGTAAAATAAATGTGTTATTGATAAGTCCATTTCTTTTTCAATATATGCATTTTTTAATTAAAATATTATATAAATATTTAAATTTATAAAGAGGATATTTATATATATATATATATATATATGTGCATAATTTTATATTATATATTAGTATTATAAAATTTCCTATTTAATGGAAGTTTATATTTTCGTAAATAATATTTATTATTGTAATTTATCTGAATGTATTATTATTTTACTATTTTATTTGTTAATATTTTTAAATTGTTTTGTGTTTATATCATTAACATATATATATATATATATATAATTTGTGTACTTATTGTATAATTTACATAATTATTAAATATATTATTAAATTGTATTGTTTCTTCATATTAATTTTCTTATAGAAAAAATTTATATTATTTTAGAAAATGTGTATATTTACTAATAATTATTGATATTTAATTTTTTTTTTTTTTTTTTTCTTTATAATTCTCTTATTTAATAAAATAATATTTGTGAAAAACCAAAACATTTTTCTATTAAAATAAAAATCCTATTATACCATTAATTAAATTAATAAGTTCATATTAATTTTATTATTATTTTTATTATATGATTCTATAAAATAATATATAAGAAAAACCAAAACATTTTTTTAATTAACATATATATATGAATATCCTATTATCTTATTAATTAAATTTAATAATATTAATTTTATTATTATTTTTATTATGTGATTCTATAAAATAATATATAAGAAAAACCCTATTATATTTTTAGTTAAATTAATAATAATTACAATTTTTTTTTATTTTATTTTATTTTTTATAAGTCCAAAAAAAAATTAATAAGAATATTTGTAATATTATAATATATATGTATATATAAATGCATTAGATTTTTCATGAATTGCATGCATTATTTATATATTATAATAATATTTTGAAAAATATGATATGATTTATATTTATATAATATATTATGTAAGAATTCATATTTATTATTATATGAAGAGTCATATTAATCTATATTTATATACACGAATAATTATACTATTTATAAAACATGGTCACTATTTATTTAATATATATTTGTAAAATGAAAGAACAATCTTTACATCTAATATATAAATGTTAGGTTTAAGTTTTTTTAATGCAATATATGGTAATATTATATAGTTTTTTTTTTTTTTTTTTTTATGAAATATTTTTAATTTTATTTTAAATAATTATTTTATTTTATATTATTATACATTTCTACATTATAGTAAAAAAAAGCATATATAAAAATTATATATAAATATATATATATATATATATATATTATATTTGGTTAATTATAATTATTATATAAAATTTGTTTTAATATATATTACACTTTGATTATATATAAATATATTTTTGAATTGACATGAATTTTATCTTTGATGTAATAAAATAATTAATAAAATAGATAAATATAAATATACCATGGTTTTACACAATTGTAACGGGATATTGCTTTAATTTTATCATTTTAATTATATATATAAATAATACAAAAAATATCAGTATTTATATTTTTTTCTTTTTTTTTAATATTTTCCGAGTAATTATTTTTATATAATAAAATGAAGAGTATCATATAAGATTATAGAATTTTTAGAATATAATATGCATTATTGAAGTTATAACATGCAGATAAATATGTGTTATGATTTTTTTTGTTTATAAAAATGTTAATACTAATGCGTATGTTAATTTTTACATCTCTAATAATAGTAAGACATATAACTATAATAGAAAATAATATATATATATATATTTGTGTATATACGCAATATATATATAAATGTATGAGTTTTAAAAATTTATATTTAGTGCATAATATTAAATAAATAAATAACTAAATATATAATATTATATATATTTTTGAATTTTTTCAAAAGGTTTTTATTAATACAGAGAATAAAACTATTGGAAACTTAGATGTAGTTAATGTAAGTTTAAGGAGTTTATGTGAAATGAATCAAGAGTTTGTTGAAAAAAAGAAGAAAAGGGCGAAGAAGAAGAAGAAGAAGATATTTACTAAAATACGTGTAAAAGGTAGTAAAACGTTAGAAGGTTTTTTTTGCAATACATTAAATGGAATAATATTCAAAAATATAAAAGGCAAATGTTATGGTGAATCAAGTGATAACGATAGTGAAAATTCAATATCATATATGGAAAAAAATGATATAAATAATGAGGAAGATAATAATGTTAATTTTTGTCGTTATAATAATATCGTAGATAATAGTATAGATATTTTAGAAAATGTGAATAAACCAAATAAAGTGATATATAATTGGAAATTGGGTAAAGAGTCATTACTTAAAATGTTAGGTATGTCAAAAGACTTTTCTATAAATGGTGTAAAATATGAAAAATGGAAATTATTGCCTATAGATTTTGGTGATATGGATGAAATAAATAAACAAAAAAAGAAAAATATATTCAAGTCAAGAATTTGTTCACCAAGTGGAAAAAGTACAAATAATACTAAAGTATTTATTAAAAAAATAAATATTATGGGCTGGTTAAAGCAATTTGATTGTATGGATAAATATGATGGAGAATATATGTATACTAAAGATAATTTTGTTATGGAGGCAGTGGCTTTATCATTTTTAGAAGAATATCATAAAGGAATAACTCCAAAATTACATAAAATATTATTTGAACCAGATGATAATAAATTTTATGAAAATGTATCTTCTGATTATATGTTTAGTAGTTTAATAAATTTTAACAATATATTAAGAAATGGATTAAATAAAAATTTAAATGGTAATATCGTTATTGTATCTGAACTATATGGTGAAGATATAAAGAATTTTAAGAAAAAAATGCGAAAAGCTTACCCAAAAGTTTTTAATCAAAAAGAAAAAAAGAAAATACTTTTCGAATGCTTAAAATTAATAGATAAATTACATGATACTGGATTATCTCATCTAGATATTACTCCAGAAAATATTTTAATTTCAGATAATTTTGAATTTCGAATATGTGATTTTGGTAAATCTACACCTCTATACACCAATAAAATGAGACATATAAAAAAATTTAATACTATGTTTGCATTTGAATCATGTTGTCCATGTGTAGGAAAAATGCCTTTTATACCACCAGAATGTTTAAAATTATATAAAATTTATAGGGAACGTTCTATACATGACCCATTAAAATATTTAAATTCCATTTGGGACACGAATGAAAGGAGGAAATATTATTTTGATGTCACTAATGCTGATAAATATATGCTTGGTATTTTATTTATTTGGATTTGGAATGATGATTATTTATGGAATTGTTCTGATCCATTAACAGATAAAAATTATATGAGGTTTGAAAAAAATAATATGAGTTTGGATACATTTAGAGTTACAAAAAAGTGGCCAAAGGATATAAAAATTATGATTAAGGTGAGAAATTATATGTATATATATGTGTACGTTTTTATTTAATTATATATTTATAAATGAATCATAATAATATATACGTTTATATATATATATATATGTATTTTATTTTTTTTTTTTTTAGTACTTAATTGATATAAAATATAGGAAAAATATAAAATTAAAGGATTTAATTAAGGATCCATGGTGGTTTAGAAAGTAAAATATTTATTATGTTAAATATAATGAAATTATATATATTTATATTTGTATTTATGTTTATTTTTTTATTTTATTTTAATTTTAATTAATTAATTATTTTTTTTTTTTTTTTTGTTTGGTAATATAACTAAAATATAAAACATAAATAAAAATAAATTTTTCTATTTTGTAAAATATGAATTTATATATTTTATGACAAAAAAGTATTTTGTCCTTTTTTTATTTTATTTTATTTTTTTTTTTTTTTTGGTCGCATATAAAAGTTCAAAACAAAATATATGTCCATATTATATTATATACGTTAATTTTATATATTTTTTTTTTTATATAAAAGAATTGTTATTAAAAAGTATAGAAAATATAACAAAAAAATGAAATGAATAAAATATATTTATTATTCATTTTTTTTCTTTTTCGAATACTTGTTCAATATAACATATATATATTTTCCATATGTAATAAAAATATAATATATATATAATTATGTTGAATTATATTTTTTTTTTTTAATCTTATTGATGTTCTTAAATTTTCTTTTTTTCATTTAATTATATATAAGCAAGCATATTATATATATATATACATATTTTATATAAATACCAAAAAAAAAAAAAAAAAAAAAAAATACAAAAATGGATTATAATATTATATTAAGAGAATTTAATATAAATTTTTTATATTGGGAATAATAATTTTCAAAGATTATTTCTATTAATTATCTATAAAATATATTACTTTTTCTTTAATTTTATAAAAGTTTGAAAAAAGTTTATTAAATTTATTATTATATATGAAATCCTATTTGTAATATATTCTGTTTTTTAATATGGTTGCAACAAGTTATACATATAATAAGAAGAAATAATTAAAAAAATATGTAAAAAAATTTTTAATTTTTTTTATATAGAAATATAGTAAAGAAAAAAAAAAAAAAAAAAATTTAAAGAATAAAATATAAAATAATAAAAAATGAATTAATATATTACAAAGTTTATATATTATGTTATTTGCAAATAAAATTCATAATATAAATTTTTTTTAATGAAAAAAATACATAATTAATTAAAATTTATTTTAATAATTTTCAATGATATATTTTTATTTGGTACATATAGATCTTCTTTGAAATAATTTGATATTTATTAAAAAAAGAAAATTGTATTTTTTAAATATTTGGTCCAAAAAAAAGAAAAAAAAGAAAAAAAGAAATATAATATTTATAATACATATATATTAATTTTTGTCTATGTATATTTTTAATATCATTTATATTTACCATAAAGTATAAATTTTTTTTTTTTTTTTAATATTTTTAAATAGAAAAATATATATATATTTATGTGGTTATGTTAGAATTTAATATTTTTTTTTTAATTATTTATAATTAAATGATATAATATAATTTGAATAATCCTATTATTCTGTATATATATTTTAGTTCATTATTAATTAATTAAATCATTTATTTATTTTTCTTTCGTAATAATACCATATAATTATAATATAAATAATGTGAAAAAAAAAAATATAATTATTTATAATATATATATATATATATATATATATATTGTATAAATAAAATAAATGAGTATTTTAGAAGTTGTGAAGAATACTAGTGGAACAAAAGTGTCCATAAAGAGTGACAATTTTTTTCCATATTTTCAAAGGATAAATAAACTGAATACTGAAGAAAATAGGGATTTAATTTTTTCAGAATTATTAAAGAAAAAATGCATAAAGGATTATTATGATTTAAATTATATTAATGATATATTTGATTATATAAACCTGTTTTGGTTTGAAAGATATGTATTAGACAATTTATGTAATAGTCAATTAGGAGATTCTTTTCATAAATATACAGATAAATATTATAATAATGATCATAATATAAATGTATTTGAAGTGTCTATTCTTGAGGATACATGTAATAATTTTATAGAATATCATAATGAAGAAGACAATAAGAAGGATGAAAGTTATTTATCCATAAAATGCGGAAAGGATATTTTTATCAATAATGTTAGTTTGAATAAATATATGAAAAATATTTTTAGATTATGCGAAAAAGATGTAACTAAATATTATAAACATAAAAGATTTTTCTATATTAAATACAATTGTAATGTATTTGATATAAAAAAGTTAATGAAAACAAATATATGTTTTATTAAGTTGTATAATGAATCTAATATATGTAGTAATTATAATACATTTGATGATGTACTTGAATGCAATAATGAATATAGGTATAATTATGAAAACAAATCCGATAATTTCAAGTATATATTTATTGAAGAGTATCAAAATGAAATAAATCAAAAAGGCAAAAATGATTTTAATGATGATTATAAATACTATTATAATGATAATATATATAAAGAGTATAACGATTATAATAAGAATAAGGATTTCATTAAGTCTAATGAGCAGAATAAGCATTATAATTTTCTTGATATGGAAGAATATTTATCAAATAAGGAATATTATTCTACATGTAAAGACAATTCGTGTGATATTTCCACAGACGAAACAGATGATAACGAAATTTTCTATCCTGCTCTTTCTGATTTAGAATCTGGTAAGTATTACATAATTATATAAAAAAATAAATAAATGTATACATATATATAAATATATTTTAAATTTTAGATGAAGAATATTATATAGCAGATCAAAATATAAATCCTAGTTTAGATGTTGTATTAATTAATAATAATAATAATAATAATATTACAAAATTATTAGGCGAATGTAATAGTGAGAATATCAATAAATCTACAAACATAAATAAAATTGATATATTACAATTTATTAATCCGCTAATCTTTTATTTAATAGGTATTATAATCGGTGTAGTATTTATATGATTATGAGTATATTACATTCATAAAAAAATTATGTATATACTTATACTTGAATGAAAAGTGTCTTATATATAAGTGTTTATTTTTATATAAATAAAAATTAATTGTATTATTTTATTGAATAATATAAAATATATTAATACGTACCATTATTTTGAAATATATACTGTTCTATTGTATATTTTAAAAAAAAAAATATATATATATATATATGTTGAAAATATTTTTATTAATTTTTTTTTTTTTTTTTTTTTTTAGTTTTCAGGTTCTGTTGTTACTATTTTAAAATATTTTAATTAAAAGAAACATATAAATATAATATTTTATATGTTTGTGTACTTATGTTTTTTTTATTTTAATTAAAATATATTTTTTATTTATAAATGAGAATTAATATAAAATTTATCTCGCTTATATATTATGATAATGTACAATTTTTTTATATGATATTCATATGATTATTTTTGCAATAAAAATAATTCATTATAATATTTTTCCTATTTTTATTTATTTTGAAATACACATTCTTTCAATTAAAAAAATTTGAAATTAGGTAATTAGAAATAAATTAATTCTTAATATACGTCATATATATTCAGGGTATGTATAAATATAATAATATTATTTCAATTATTTATTTAATATCGATAGAATTATAAACGTTAAATGTTTTAATAGTATTTTTACAATATATTGTAAATAAATATGAAGTAATAAACACCTAATAATTATAATGATACCTTCTGTGATAGATAAGAGGTTTGTTTTGTAATATATCATTTAATACATAATAAATTGAATTGTCTTTTATAATATATTTCATCATCTTCTTTAATTGATATGGATTCAATGAGAACATGTATATATATTATATTTTGTAATGTTAATTATTTTGATGATATATAATTTTATAATATATATTGTATTATTCTTAGGATTTTTTTTTTTTTTTTTCAAAATATTAATTATATTATGGAAAAAATTTTTTTTTATTTCTTTCTTTTATATGATTAAAATTATTATTTAATCTTTTATGTGTTATAATTTAAATAAAAATAAATAAAATAACATATATTATAATTTAATAAAAATATTAATAGAATAATATTATTATAAATTTTATTATATTAATATATTACTATTAACAATGTGTTTTTATTAATAGTCTAAAGGAATTATTAATATATTTTGGTGAAAAATGGAAAATTGTTTTTTTTATTAGATGCTAATAATATAATATTATATAATATATTCAAAATATTATTTTTTTATGTAACATGATGTAATACTATTATCCAAAAGATAAAAATATATTATATAAAATTATAACTTAATATAATTTCAGGTATTTTATATATTTTCCATATATATTTATATCAAACTACACATACTATATATATTGATCATTTGTCTTAATAATACAAATATTTATAGATATATGTATTTTTAAATTTTCTGACATATTTAATAAATTCATTTATACAAAAACATTTCCTAAATGTTATTGTGGTTATTAAATAAAAATCGTTTGATTGATTTAATGCATTATGTATGTATATATATATATATATATATTTATTAAATTCTTAAATATACATTATACTTAATATATTTATTTAATTGAATAACGTTAAATACAATATATCATATTGAAATTTGAGCATTGCTATTAATGTTGATTACCTTAATATATATCTAATATTACATATTGTATTTTTAATATATATATGTTATAAGACATAATTTTATATCTAAAAGAAATTTTTATTTATATATTATACTTTTTTTTTGTGTTACTATAATAAAATGTTTAAATAAATATAAATATAAATATAAATAATATATATATATATATTATAACATATATTTAATAGTCATTCTTAATCAACACATAATTATTTTGTATTATCATAAAATAATTATGTATATAATGAATTTGAAAATTTTATATATTATAAACTAGCTAATTATGTAGTGCTATTTATGCTATAATATAAAAAGGTATAAAAATATTTTTTTAATGAATATGTATGTATTTATTATATATATTTAATATGAAAAAAAAACAAAAAAATAATTAAACAATAAGTAATAATTATAATAACTAATGCAAAATTAATGATATATACAGATGTTTATAAAATAATGTATATAATAAAAAGGTAAATATACATATATATTAGAAAATACCTTTATTCATTTTGACATGTACATATAAACATTATTTTTGACTCATACATAATGATTTATGAAAAAACAAAATTATATAAATATTATTTTACACCGTAAAGTTCTTTTTTATTGTCCGTTATATATAATATATCCTTTTTGTTCTTTTTCTTCTCATGATTCATCCCAAAGAAATTTATTCTATCGGATGTATATGGAAAAGTTGCTAAAGAAAAAGGGAAAAAAGCCATAGCATGTATTACAATATTTTCTGTAATAAATTTTAATGATAATGAATCTTTTTTTTGAACATCATAATCTATCATTCTATCTATAAAAAAATCATCAAAAATATCAAAAAAGCACTTAATTTTATCCAAGAGTGATAAAACTTTTCCTTCATTTAAATGTGCTTCTTCTCGTCTTTTTTTAAATATTAAATCCTCTAAATTTTTAGGTTTTGATATTAAATCATCACTTATATTATTGTTAGAATTAATATCTTCCTTTATATTATTTTTATTTTGCTTATCATTTTTGTTAATATTTTTTGGTCTTAAATTTAATGTATTTTTACTTGAACCATTTAAGTTGGAATAATCATTATTGACATGAATCTCTGTCAATGATCTATTTTGTAATGTATTAAATGATTCATTTTTATAAATATATTGATCATAAAAGTAGTTCTTATGGTTATTCTAAAAAAAAAAAAAAATAATAATAAAATAATATATATATAATATTAATGTAATAATAATATATAAATATGCTTCGTCGTATAAAGATATTATATAAAAGCATTAAAATAAGATATTTTCATTTTGTTCTATTATTTTATATTTTACCTTATAGTTAATACATAGAAATACAATTAATTGAGAAAGTAATAAATATTTATATATTTTATTGAATATATTGTAATTTATTGATGTATTCATCTTCCCCTTTTTGGAAATATGATGTATATTATTAGGATTGTTGTTATTAGTTATTTTATTTTTTGTGCTACTACCATTTTTGATAAGCATTTTTTTTCGCTTTTATTAAAAAAGAATTATTCACATAAATTATGAAAAAATATGTAATAAAAAAAATAAAAAGAAAATGAAATGGTTAAAAAGAAGAAATTAATAGGTATACACATTTAAAAATAAATATATGTGTATATATATATTTATTTATAGATGTAATATACCAATATTAATTATATCTTATTTTTATTAAGTGTTTGAACGTTACAAAATAAACACATAAAAAAAAAAAAAAAAAAAAAACATACCAGTTTAAAAACAATTTTAATAAGTAATAATTTAATACATGTTAACATTAGTATTTTAAATTTCTTTATATTTTTGTGCAACATATTTTTTTAGATCTTTGATAAAATATAAATGTATATAAATATATCATATTTAAGTAAGAAAATTAAAATATATTATGATTAATTAAAATATACAGAGAATATGTTATAATATACTAATATATTCTCTTATAAATTTTATATATCTAATAAAGCTATTATTAATGCATATTTAATGTGTATAGGTTTATTTTGATTATATAAAACGTCAAAAATAGTATTATATATAAACATATTTAAGATAAATTTCTTTATTATATAAAATCAAATATATTTAAAAAATTGGTATTGAATTATTACTTATTTTTCTTTCTAAAATTGAAAAAGCAATAAAAATTAATAATAATAATGATACTTATTTTTATTACATAATGTTATGTTCTGTGGTGTATTAATCTTACTAGGGTGTAAATTTTAAATTTTAAGCGAGGATATGTAAATATTTATATATTAAGTTTTTTTTATTTTTCGTATTAATTTAATATTAAAAAGATGTGATTATTTTAATATATTTAATATAATATATATTTCTGATTATGTTAAAACATATGTTTTATAATGAATAGTATTTTTAATATTAACATTTTATGTGTATGTAAAATTTATATGGTGTTCTAAGGATTAATAAGAGAGATGAACAGAAAAAAAAAATTTATATATATTATAAATATAGTAATTTACATAAGATATCATACAAGAAAATATTTTCATATATTATCTTAAAGTGTAAAAAAAATATAATTTTTTTATTTATAATAACCTTATTAATATAATATTCTAAATATATATAATAAAAATAGATTCTTACGCAGAGTAATTTATTATGGTATAATGAATTTTTTTTCTTTTTTTCCTATATATTTAATAAGAGTAAAGAAAAAAGAAGTATAGATTATTATGAATACACACTTTAATAGAGTTTTATAAAAAAAAAAAATAAATATATTTTTTGGGATATATGAATCTTATATTTGATGTATTTTTTTTTAAGTCGTAAATAATTGTTTAAAAATAAATGTTTTAATAATATTATTGAATGATTAATGAAAACAAATTAATGAATTATTTATATAGAAAATTAAAAAACTAATTTATTAATTTATTTTATATAAATATGTACGTGTTAATTTTTTAACCTAGAAGAAAAAACAATAATAAATAAAAATAAAAACAATTTTTATTATTGTATATGTACAAATGCATATTATTTAATGTACTAAATATTCATAAATATAAAAAATAAATATATATTTTTTATAATTACATTATTTTAATAATATTAATACAAATTATTATGAGGACTACTTAGTAAAAATGTTATTCCCTTCTTTTAAGTTATTTATATTTATTCTAGTATTAAATATAATATTAGGTTTCAATAAGGTAAAATAAGAAAATGAAAAAAGAAAAAAAAAATTATTAACTATAACGGATAAGTATATTAGAAAAATTACACGATGTATTATATATATATATATATATATTTATTTATTTATTTAATTATAATTGTATTAAAAATATATTTTAATTAATATAACAAAAAATTTTGTTAAATATACTTATACACATCTTCATAGGGTGTGTGTTTATTATATGCTTAAAAATATTACAACTAAATAGTGTTTTTATGTTTAGTACATTATAATTTAGAATATCATAAATTTATACTGATAACTATTATATTTTTTTGTTTACCAATTTTATAGAAAAATAATTTTATAAATATATTTGTAAAAAATAATAATAATAAACCGTTTCTTATAAGGATTAATAAATCTCTAGCTGAATATATTAAAAATGAAAAGAGAAATTATGAACGAACAGAATTTGATTTATTATATAAAGAATTGGTAGAAGAAAAATTAAAAAATTATCAAAAATTAATGGATCTTAGAAAGAAGGATAAGAATTATGAAAAAAAAAGACGCAGAGATAAAAAGTGGCAAGATAAAGTTGTGAGGAGTAAAATGAGAGCATATTATTTATTCATTGGTAATTATAATAAATACTATGAAATGAACGATTCATTTAATTTGATTGGAAAAAAGAATGAAATAAAAAATAAATTATACGAAATTATATTTAATGGAACAAGTTTCTGGAAAGGTCTTGGTAACTTTTTAGAATTGTTAGGTATATGTGCAGTAGAAAGTATGTTTGTTGCTATTTTTAACGCTATTGTTTTACTTTTACAATATGTGGATGGTATTAGTATGGTTTGTGCTACATATGCGATAATGTCTGCTGGTATGTATGGAGTGTTTATATTGTTAATAATTATTACAGTTGTAGTAGTTGTATTACTTGTTGTTTGGCTGTGGCCTAAGGATGATGAAAATGCTATAAATAAAATACTAGAGCCTAATTTAACAAATAAAGAATTTTTATTTTAAGTAAATCTTATATATTTTTTTAAAAGTATTTTCGTGATTAAATTATACGTTAACGTAAAAGAAATTTATTTAACAACAATAATTTGTTTTAATATATTATGTTTATTTTTAAAAATATATAATAATATATATATACTTAATTTCTTTTTGCTGTGTAATATATTTTTAAAATGAATAAATACAAATTTGTATTATTTTACTAAACGTTATTCCTTTTTTTTGTAACTTATTTTAGTTTTACATAATTTGCTTTATCTAAAAAATTTAATAACTATATTTGTATTTATTCTTATAATTATCAATTGTTTTTGTTTTAAATAAATATATAATATCCTCATGAATTATAATATATTTCAAATATTATAAGTATAAAGAAAACAATGAACAAATTTACATATTTTATCATGTACTTGTTATTTTATTTAATACATATAATTGAAATAAATTATAGTTATATATATGTTTATTGTAATATTTTTTTGGTTTATTAAGAGATATAGACAAATAAAAGAAATTTATATAATGCTATATATATATATATATATATATATATATATATATATTGTATTTTATGCAATTAAAATAACATTAATATAATATTAAATTAATATATTTTGTAAAATATATTTATATATATACATATATATTTAAAAA
>NC_031488.1:1105163-1110535 GCF_001602025.1 Plasmodium gaboni | reverse complement strand
TAATTATACCTATAATATAGAATACATATACCTTTATACATTATAATATATGTTGTATTTATATATATATATTATATGTTATATTTTACAATAAATATACTAATTTTTAATATATTATATATATTTCATGAAATATATTTATATTAAATAAATGTTTAAAATTTTCTATTAATTTTTCTTTTCTTATTTAATTTATAATATATAGTATTTTTCATGTTAGACATAAATATATAAATAACATAATTTTTTTTATGTAAATTCCTATAAATTATCATATATTTTTATATTTTAATTTTCATAGATTTATTCTATTTTTATTAATTATATAATATAAATAAAAAGTGTTTAAACAAATTAGATTATTTTATATAGTTTATGAGAATATCTATACCACACCTACGTCAGTAACATACAAAAAATATATAAAATAATAAATTAAGAGGATAGAGACTTATGTTATAAAATATGATATAATAATATATTAAAATATACCTATAATAACATTATGCAATTAATAAATACACTTTTATATAATATATAATAAATATGTTTACAATCTTTTATATATAAATTTTAATTATTAATATTTTTTCTATCATAATATTTTTTTCTTGTAAAAAAATATTAAAGCCTTCCAAAAAATAAATCGAAATAAAATAAAATAAAATAAAATAAAAAAGAATTACTATATTTTATATTATATATATTTAATTCTATATTTCGTATTTTACATTTTTTTTTTCTCTATATATAAAATTTCTTTTATGTAATAAAGAGTAGTTTTTTTTTTTTTTTTTTTTTTTTCATAATATATAATTATATATATATATATATATATTTTATTCACATATAGTTAGGTATTGTGAAAATAAAGGCAAAAAGAAAAAATATGCATATATATATATATATATATATATATATATATTATATATTAAAGAATAATTTATTTAAATAAAACAGTTTTATTTTATTTTATTTTGTTTTATTTTATTTTATTTTATTTTGTGTTATTTTGTTCTATTTTTTTATATATATATTATATTTTACACCTATATTTTATAACAAAATAGTTAAGTATGAAGACAAAAATATATAGTTATATACATTATATTGTTTTATTTTTAATTGCAACATCTACAGTACATACAGCAAGTACCAATGCAGAAGAAACAGAGGTTGCAATTGGCATTGATTTGGGTACCACCTATTCCTGTGTTGGTGTATGTAGGAATGGCGTTGTGGATATTATAGCAAATGATCAAGGTAATAGGACTACCCCATCATATGTTGCATTTACAGATACAGAACGATTAATTGGTGATGCTGCTAAAAACCAAGCCTCCAGAAATCCAGAAAATACAGTTTTTGATGCAAAAAGATTAATAGGAAGAAAATTTTCAGAACCAACTGTACAAAGTGACATGAAACACTGGCCATTTACTGTAAAAAGTGGTACTGAAGGAAAACCAATGATAGAAGTATCATATCAAGGAGAAAAAAAAACATTCCATCCAGAAGAAATATCTTCAATGGTTTTAAAAAAAATGAAAGAAGTTGCAGAGTCATACTTAGGAAAACCAGTTAAAAATGCTGTTATTACAGTTCCAGCTTATTTCAATGATTCACAAAGACAAGCAACAAAAGATGCAGGTGCCATCGCAGGTTTAAATGTTTTAAGAATTATTAATGAACCAACAGCAGCAGCTATAGCATATGGTTTAGATAAAAAAGAAAAAAATGAAAAAAATATTTTAATTTTTGATTTAGGAGGTGGAACTTTTGATGTTTCATTATTAACAATTGAAGATGGTATTTTTGAAGTTAAAGCTACATCAGGAGATACACATTTAGGAGGAGAAGATTTTGATAATAAATTAGTAAACTTTTGTGTACAAGATTTTAAAAAAAAAAATGGAGGAAAAGATATTTCAAAAAATTCTAAATCATTAAGAAGATTAAGAACTCAATGCGAAAAAGCAAAACGTACCTTATCATCATCTACACAAGCAACTATTGAAGTTGATTCATTATTTGAAGGAATTGATTATAATGTAAATATAACTAGAGCTAAATTTGAAGAGTTGTGTTTAGATCAATTTCGTAATACTTTAACACCTGTTGAAAAAGTCTTAAAAGATGCAAAAATGGATAAGAGTCAAATACATGAAATTGTTTTAGTTGGTGGTTCAACAAGAATTCCAAAAATACAACAACTTATCAAAGATTTTTTTAATGGAAAAGAACCATGTAAATCCATTAATCCAGATGAAGCTGTTGCATATGGTGCAGCTGTACAAGCAGCTATTTTATCAGGAGATCAATCATCAGCTGTCAAAGACTTATTATTATTAGATGTCTGTCCATTGTCATTAGGATTAGAAACAGCAGGTGGTGTCATGACAAAATTAATTGAAAGAAATACAACTATACCAACCAAAAAAAATCAAATCTTTACTACATATGCTGATAATCAACCAGGTGTTTTAATTCAAGTGTATGAAGGAGAAAGATCCTTAACTAAAGATAATAATTTATTAGGAAAATTTCAATTAGAAGGTATCCCACCAGCACCAAGAAGTGTGCCACAAATTGAAGTTACATTTGATATTGATGCTAATGGTATACTAAATGTAACAGCATTAGATAAAGGTACTGGTAAACAAAATCAAATTACTATTACAAATGATAAAGGAAGATTATCAAAGGATGATATCGATCGTATGGTCAATGATGCAGAAAAATATAAAGAAGAAGATGAACAAAATAAAAACAGAATCGAAGCAAGAAACAACCTAGAAAATTATTGTTATAACGTTAAAAACACATTACAAGATGAAAATTTAAAAGAAAAAATACCAAAAGATGATTCACAAAAATGCATGAAAACAGTTATGTCGGTTCTTGATTGGTTAGAAAAAAATCAATTAGCTGAAAAAGAAGAATATAGTGAAAAGGAAAAAGATATTTCATCAGTATATAATCCTATAATGACTAAATTATATCAAGGTGCATCAGCACAAGAACCAGAAAAAGCTGAGGCATCCAACTTAAGAGGTCGCAAATCACAAAATAAGGAAGCACAAAATAATGGACCAACCGTTGAAGAAGTAAATTAAACCCACACATATAACAATAATGCACAACATTACAATGGCTTTATATTATATATGCAATATATTACCTATCAAAATGGAATATATAAATAAAAATAAATATATACAATTTTATGATAAAGTTATTGTATATATATATATATATATATATATATATGTTTTATTATATGTATATACTCATTTATAATTCTAAATTGTCTATATTGATATTTGTATGTAATTTAATTTTTTTTGGAAAAATATAAAAGTTTTATATTTTACTTATAAATATGTCTTTAATAAAAACAATTTAATCATACATATATTCAAGAAATAATTTATTTACAAAAAATTTGTATAAAAATTATTCATTTTTTATTTTTGTGTCTTAACCTTTAATGATTTAATTATTTATTTATTAATATATATATATATATATATATTTATCTATATTTGTATTTATACTTGTATGTACTTAAGTGTGTATGTATGTATTGTAACATATATATATGTAGTAATTATTTGTTGTTTCTCTAAGTAAAAGAAAATTATATTTTTTTTCACTATATTTGTATTTATACTTGTATGTACTTAAGTGTGTATGTATGTATTGTAACATATATATATGTAGTAATTATTTGTTGTTTCTCTAAGTAAAAGAAAATTATATTTTTTTTCATTCTTTTATTTATATATTTTCCTGTTTTTTTCTTTCCTTTTTTTTTATCATAATAAAAATTCATAAGAACATTCATGAAATTAGTTTATTGGATATTCTTTCAAACTAATAAATTCGCACATTCAAATAAAAATATCTTCAAAAAAATTCTTAATTTAGCATTTATATATGTAAAGAAAAAAAAAAAAGAAAAATTAAAACAAATATAAAAAAAAATTTAATTTTTAAGAAAATATTTTAAATTATATGCAAACGCACTATTCTATTTCATATATAAAATAAAATAATGATTATATATTTATTTATATATATATATATATATATATTATGAGTTCAAATTATAGAATAAATAAAAAGGAAATATTCCCAATGATGTTGCCTATTATTATATTACATTTTTTTTGTCTTTCACATATATATAAATTTTATAAATTTTAAAAAAAGTATTATAGGCTACTATATAATATTCTTAATAATTCTCTTTGTACTATAATATATATAAGCATATGTCATATCATTTTTCTTTTTTTGTGAAGTTTATAATTTTTCTTATAAATTTCTCTTCTTTTTCATATATCATATATTTAAAAAAATGAAAACCTTCCAGATATAATAAATAATCAAAATTTACTTTTCTTTTTTCCAAAACGTAAATATATTATACACATTGAAATATATTTTCGAAAACATATAAATTTTAATTCTTTTCTTCAACAAAAACATAAATAAAATTTATTATGCCATATCATTTATTACTTAATATATATATATTAGTAGCTATTATAGGTTTATATTTACTTAATTTTAAAATATATATATATATATATATATATATATATATATATGAAATAATTAAATCATATAAAAAAAAAATAGTTTAATTATATATAAAATCAAAATAAAGAAAAAAATTTTAAAATTATACTAAAAAAATAAAACATTAATATGAAATAATTAAATCATATAAAAAAAAATAGTTTAATTATATATAAAATCAAAATAAAGAAAAAAATTTTAAAATTATACTAAAAAAATAAAACATTAAAAGAAATATATATATATATAAGTACAGTAATTTTATACGCATATTTTGTAAAATAATGTAAAAAATTAATTACATTATATATAAAATCAAAATAAAGAAAAAAATTTTAAAATTATACTAAAAAAATAAAACATTAAAAGAAAAAAAAAAAAATATATATATATATAAGTGCAGTAATTTTATACGCATATTTGGTAAAATAATGTAAAAAATTAATTACGTATTTACAAAAATAAAACATTAAAAGAAAAATATATATATAAGTGCAGTAATTTTATACGCGTATTTTGTAAAATAATGTAAAAAATTAATTACGCATTTACATATAAATTCAAAAAATTAGAAAAATACAATGAATCCTAAATATAAAGAAACTATTTTTATGTAAACAAAATATTATACAAATATATAAACAAACACAAAACATTTTAATATAGCAGGAAATCATATATTTTTATTAATTATATAAAACAATGAAGAAATTATATTCATATATAATATTTACAAGAAATAAGAAAATAAACCATAAAAATTTTACAATATATATATATATATA
>NC_031488.1:1103099-1105063 GCF_001602025.1 Plasmodium gaboni | reverse complement strand
TAAATCCTTGCATAAATAAAAAGTAAGATACTCCATGATGTTTCCAATTATGATATTAAATTTTTTTTTTCTTTCATATATATTTAATTTTATAAATTCTAAGAAACTTATTATAGTATATATTATTATTGATAATTCTCTTTATATTAGAAATTTATATAAGTATATTTCTTTTATTTTTTATTTTTTGTTTTTCTTCATGTTATAATTTTTCTAATAATTTCCTTTTCTTTTTAATAAATTATACAATTAAAAAATGAATACATTATAGATATAATAAAGAACAAAATTCATTTTCTCTTTTTTCCAAAATATAAAAATATTCTATACATTGAAATATATTTAGCAATCATATAAATTTTAATTCATTTCTTCCAGGAAAACATTATATATAAAATTTTGTTACCCAATAATTTTTATTACTTAATATATAACATTTTATATATAAGTATTTATATTATTAGCTCATATATGTTATTTATTTAATTTAAAAATATATATATATATAGACACACATAAGACATTTTAATATGATATGAAATAATATATTTTTATGTATTGTATTATAAAATGAAGAAATAGTATTTATATATTATATTTATTATGAAAACATTATAATAAAAAAAAAAAAAAAATTAAATAATAAAAAGAAACAAATGAAAACATTATAATAAAATTAAATAATAAAAAGAAACATATATATATGATTATAATTAATACTCATGTATGGTAAAATAATGGAAAAATTAATTACACATTTACATATAAATTTATAAAATGAGAAAAACCTAATGAATCATAAATATAAATTAATTTTATCTAAACGCAATATATATAGACACACATAAGACATTTTAATATGATATGAAATAATATATTTTTATGTATTTTATTATACAATGAAGAAATAGTATTTATATATTATATTTATTACACATAACAAAATAAACCATATAAATTTCAAAAAAAAAAAAAAAAAGTAAAATAAAATAAATTATTACTTATACCTAATAAAAATATATATATTATTCATTTCTAGGTAATCTTGTAATCATCAATGCGTCGTCAGTTAAATTCATATCGTCATCACTATTTTCTTCTTCCGATAATTCTGATAAAACATCTTGAGGCAAATTTTTATAATCAATATATGTCGTTGTTTTACTTTTTACACTTGTTGTATCCTTATTATTTGACGATAAAGATACTTGGTCATCTTCATTTGATTCTTCATAAACAGGGCATATATTACATCTATCATTTAAAAATTCTTCATTTTTACCACAATCATCAAAAAAAATATCGTCATCTATATATATCGAGATGTTATATTTATGCATATTTTCCATAACATATCTTCTTAAATTATTCATAACATTTTCATCATTATCATAGAAATATTCCTTTATTTTATTTTTAGCATCAATTCTGGCTTCAATTGCTTCGTAAAGATAACCATGTTTTCTTATATTTATATATGTTTCGTACTGGTATTTTATAAGGAGATCACTTGTATACTCTTTAAGTTTACTTTTGAAACGATTTATAAAATATTTATTAAATACTGAATAATATCTCTCTAAGAAACGGACATTACTTGTAATATAATAATGAACATTTTCAAAATATGCATAAAATTCAGAAATACCAAAAAAACAAAGAGCATACGTTATTACACTTGTAAACTGAAGAAACACGTTTTGTGTAAAACCATGAACCACTGGTTTTTTAGGAGAACCCTTATTTGATACGTGTCGTGATTGTTCTCTCAAAGAATTGGAAAAACCTCCAGGGAAATATTTTCCAGAGTCAAGATATAAATTAGTAAATGTATTAAAATATAAATATGTTGGTGAGAGGTTATTCCATTTAATAAAAAGCTTATAGAAATTTTCACTTCCAAGACTAAGGTTTCCTTGTATTCTCAGAATCAAATAGTGGGTAGTTATGGGTAAAAATTTTCT
>NC_031488.1:1096176-1102999 GCF_001602025.1 Plasmodium gaboni | reverse complement strand
GAAAAAAAAAAAAAAATTAAAAAAAATTATATAACATATTAATATAACTTATATGTTTTAATAAATAATTATTCAAAATATATAAGTATCACTTTACAAATATTTTATATATATATTAATTCATTTATTTATTTATTTATTTATTTATTTATTTATTTATTTATTTATTTATTTATTCATTTATTTATTTATTACCATTCTATCGTTTCTCCTTTGAGTCTTGTAAGTGTCTTCAATTTTTCTAAAGAGTAAATAAACTGTTTGTAAGAAAGACGTATCCGTAAATATGTCTGTGTTAAAATTATAAATTGAAAACAGCTCATCTACAACTTCTTTCAAAATTTCTTTATTTACTTTAAATCCATATATAATACCATATTTATAAAAATTTACAGAATTTCCTAAAATACTATGCACAACATAAAATGTTCTATCCATACGCTTTTTAACTAAAGGAGTTGCTGTTAAATATTTTCTAATATTAACTATATCCGCAAAAAATAAAATATCATCAAAATTCTTTCTATTAAACATATCATATGTATCTCTCATTAGCATTATTTTATTATTTATATTATGAATATTATGATATTTAAATAAATTTTTAACATGCCTTTGTTCAAAATACATTTCATACGCACATTTAATTATTATTTTTAAAACCTTATTCCATTCATTTATTTTTGGTGGTTCGAACTTTAGATCTAATACTCGATTATGTAATTCTTTTCTTATATATGGATTTTGATAATTTGAAAAATAAAAACCTGCAGGTGAACCATTCATCCATTCTTTAAATTTATGTTCAAGAATTAATGATAAAGGATGTGCACGGGGAAATCCAAAGGGTGGTTCATTAAGGTTATGAAAAAAATCTAATTGTAAAAATGAATTAACATGTACTAAAAATGTGATAGATTTTTTCATCTTCTCTATTGTACTCTTTCGCATTAGTTTCAATAATTCTAAAATAACCAAAAAAATGTTATAATATATATATATATATATATATATCACTATATTTTTATATATTATTATTTAAAAAAAAAATAAAACATGTAAAATACATTTAGTAGGATGTTATAATTTACCATCTAATAAATTATTTGGCAGGTGTTTTCTAACATGTAATGTATAATATTTCTTTATGTGTGAAGGAAACCAATAACTTGTAGTAACACTTCTATGAAATGAATCTTCATCTTTCAAATTTAAATACAAAGATTCAGCCACATTTTTTTGTGCAATTTCTACATAAAAAAGGCAAGATAAATAAATAAAAATGTATACAAAAATATAAGAAAGAATAACATTAAAGAAATATACATAGTAAATTTTTTTGTTTTTATTTTTTTCTTTTTGCATATTTCTTCTACTATTACCTTGAAAACTTGTAATTCTAAATAAAAATAAGAATGTATACCAATTAACATCATGCGATAAAAAATTACTGTAATCTTGATAAATGTCTAATGTTCTAACTAATGATGTTACTTTTTTCAGTTTAAGACCCTGAGTTACATATATGTAAAACTTTTGTAACATGGAAGGAACATTATCATATTTTACTAATAAAAAAAAAAAAAGAATTATAATAATAAATATAATAAACATGTATACTGATGAATAATATATATATATTAAGATTTATTTATATTAATTTTTTATATGTTATTTATATTACAATTAGCATATAAGAATGCTCCTTTACACAAATCACACTTGGATACTTCGTTAATAAAATTACTATCTATGGAAGTATTTTTCATGAATAAGGTATATTCATTATTTTCATCGAAATAACACTTTTTAACACCTATAAAAATAAAAAATTTTACAACAAAAAATAATAGTATATAAATATATATATATATATATATATATATATTTATTTATTAAATGAAAAAAATATTTATTATATATTTTCAAAAATAGACAATTAGTAAACTAATAAATTTGAGTATTACATTCCAAAGAATGATAAAATAGCGTTGGAAGTTCTGTTTCCTCAGTAAATGACATTTCAATAACTGAAAATAAAATAATGAAGAGAAAGTATATAAATTGGATCTTTTTATTTTAGTATTATTATTTTATGTTTCTCTTACTGTTGTAATATCCAGGTAAATAAAGTGATGTTACATAAGCTCTAATATCGTAATCTATCAAAGAAAAAAAAAAGAAATTTACCATAAAATTTAAATAAGCATTTATTAAATTAACACACAATTATAACTATTACTAAATATTTTATTATATATATTTATATATATATATATATATATATATATATATATATATATTTATTACTTATAAGTCCTGTTAAATTTAATAAGTGAACATATGTAGTTTTTCTCATTCCGTAAGAACTATAACGTTTCATAAAATAGTAAAAATTTAAGTATAAATTGTATGCACTAATATTGTGACTAGTGTCTTGTTGTTGGAAAGTATCTTCCTCATCCTTTTCTTTTTTAAATCTATCGGTATGATATATAATACATTCTTTAGGATCATTACACATATATGAAAAGAATCGATCTCTTATATGTCTGTGCTCCATCATACCATGTAAGTCGAAATCCGTATCTTCCGTAATTTTAATTATTTCTAGTTGATATTTATTAAAAAAATGAATTAAAAATTCTAGGATATTACATTCCATGCTTGTATTCGATCTATCAACTTTCATATACGTTTTTCTACGTTTTTTTTCTGAATAATATACAGCATCCTGATCACACATCATATCAAGTATTTTATACCTATCTGACATATTAAAGTTCAATATTTGTTGCCAACTAAAAAATTTGACAGATTTTAATTCAAAGAATATATTATAATATTTAAGTGCTAATTTCAATATCATAAAATGTCCCAGAGCTGTTGAGAAAAAAAAAAAAAAAAAAAAAAAAAATTAAATAGATAATAATATATATATATATATATATATATATATATATATATATATATATGCCTTGTCTATTTTAAAAAAATTTACCTATAAGGTGAGGACCAAGCTGGTTAATTAAACCTAATCCGTATTGTTTTGATATATTATCTAATTCTTCCATAAATTTTATATTAGTGTTGGTTGTAAAAAAAAAGTCATTTGTACTCATTAGATCTATCTTACTATTTCCAAGAATTAAAGTTTCACCTTTATTTATGATCTCTTTTGATTTTTCAATGTCATCAACAACATTTAAAATATTTTTGAATGCCTCTCGATGGTTATTCACCAAACGATTTTTTTCTGATTGATCTACATTATTCTTAAATACTTCATTTAATTCTTCTAGTGCAGTTTTTAAATTATTTTTTTGTTTATAAGAATTTAATGGTATAAACATTAATTTTATTGTTTTTAATGTTCTTACAATAAGTAATTTCTTTTTAATTAAATCAGAAATATTTGCAGTATAAGATTCTATTAATTGTTCTTTTAATAAATGTTCATATTTTGCAATATCATAAAAACTTGATTGTATAGTTGGTATGATATACATGTCATCATCTGCATCATTTATGCTTTTTTTTTTAAATTTAGATATATCCAAATATGTTTCGGTTTCATGTTTTAATAGAGGATATTTTAATTTATCATTTTCTAACGAATCTAATATAAGTTTTTCTTGTATCGTTAAATTCTTATGTAGTTCATCATTTGCAATCATAAATTTTAATTGATATATATTGTCATTTATATTTTTATCTTCATTTAGATTACTATCTTCATTTAGATTATTATCTTCATTTAAATTTTCATTCGCATTTTTACTCTCATTAATGGAACAAATTACCTTATTTTTTAGAAATTGAAAGAAAAATATTAAAAAAACTACTACCTTAAAATATGATATCATTATTTACTATTACATGTTTCCTGCATGTACATTTCATACGAATGTATCATATTAATACGTACATTATTATTATAAAAAAATAAACCACAAAAAGTACAGTAAATTTGACAACCATAAAAAAAAAAAATAAATAATAATTAAATTTTTACAAAAAGGTGTACACAAAATATACATATATTTTAAAAAAATATAAAAAATATCTTTTGAAATTTTATTTTATTTTTTTTTCTCTCTATTTGTATTTTACAATTTTTTCCCTTTTTTTTTAAATCATATTTATTTTATAAAAAATAAATATATTATATATATAATATTTTTTACGCATATTTTAATATTTTTTTTTTTACTATACATTTTTTAATCATTATGCATATTTTTGCATAATTTTTATCTGCTACAAAAAAACATTTATATATGAATAATTGTGTTAAAAGAATGGAAAAAAATAAAATTTTTAATACTTATATAACACATTTAATATATATATATATATATATATATATGTATATTTTTAAAATATATTATTTTAATTTACATAGTATTTCCTAAATTTTTATAGACAAAAATTCATATAAAAAATATATAATATGCATATAACATATAAAAGTAAATCTTATATATACACATATATATTTTTATTTTTAATTAAAAAAGAAAATAATTACACTTTTTTACATATATATTAAATGTGCACTGAAAATGCCTATAAAAAAGCTATTTTTATACTGATTCTAAATGTAGTTAAAATAATTCAAACATAAATAAATATTGTTTATTAAGGTAAAAATAAATATTATGTAAATGAAATTAATTCAAAGTATTTACATTTTTTAAAGTTCAAAATTTGAATTAATATAAAATTTAATTTTTCTTTTTTCAAAAAAGGAATTGTCATATATATTATATTTGCCTATTTTTTTTGATACATTATATTTAAATATATTATATTATATATATATATTTTTTTTTTTTTATAGTATTATATAATATATTAATAAAAACCTTAAAGATAACTCATTATTACATAACCATATTAACATTAAATTAATTCTATTCAAATTAAAGAAAGAAACAAAAAAAATAAAAAAAAACGTATGACCTATTTTTAATCTATATTATATTAGGTTTATTCTTTTTTCTCTTAATATTTAAATAAATATAAACTATATGTGTCTAGTTCTCTTAATTAATATAATATGTACATGGCAGATAATATAATATTAAAAACATAATAATAAATGTATTATAAAATTAAATAAAAAAATATATTTTTAAATATCCTATAGAATATTGACTAAATATAATATATGTATTTGAATTAACAAAATATATTGCGATTTTATTATTATTTAATATATAGTTCATGTTATTCATTAAATACAGCTGAATTATGATTTCATGACATATATATATATATATATATATATATCTACATTTTTTTTACGTTTTATTTTTTTATAATTTCAAAAAAAAAACCACATCTTTAAGCTATCAAAAAGGAAAATATAAAAAAAAAAAAATCTTCTATAAAATTCTAATGAACACAATGTCATTTAAATAAAAATATTTTTATTCATAAATTCATATTAAAAAGAAATAATTAATGAAGTAAAAATAAAATAAAGGTTCATAATTATTAATAAGTCTTATGTTCTTTGTAAATTTCACAAAAAAAAAAAAAAAAAAAAAAAACATCATTTAAAAAAAGGGAAATCCATACATTTAAATAATTTATAATTAATTTTAATTCAATTTAGAAAATAATAAAAATATAAATCCAAAAAAAATTAAATAATAAAAGAAACATTAATGAATGTAAAATATGTGCATATATAAAGCATCAATATTATATATATATATATATAAATATGTTCTTTTTTCCTATTTTCACATTTTGGATTAATATATAAATATATAAATTAAAATATATATTAAAAGTAAATACGGATAACAAAAAAAAAAAAAATAAAAAATAAAAAATAAAAAAAATAAAATAAAATAAAATATAAAAAATAATATATTAATAACAGTTAGTATATTATTTACTTTTAATTTCTTCTATAAGTCTATCTTATTTTACAGACATATTATGCTTCTTTAAATATAATGACTCTTTTCATTTTTATGCTTATATATATATTCATTTAAATATAAAATCATTAAGTTTTACTTTAGTTGGACCTTCATTTACTAATTGAAATATATGTTTATAACTACCATGTATATAATTTATTAACTTTTCTAAATCATCTATAAATGTATGAATGAAATTTTTTATTTCATCAATTGACTCACATTTAAGTATTAAAAGTTTAAAATTACTACTATAGGTCATTTTTTGTTCCATTATTCTTTCATCAAATTCATCTAAAAATTTTTCCATTAAACCACTTTTACTAATACGATAGGATTGTTCATCATGTAAAGTTTCATATTTCTTCTTATATTCTTGTATATATACATTTAGATCATTTAATTTTTCATTTAATATATCGCTTATTAAACCATCAGCATGTCTCCATATATTATTAAGGTTTCTTCTTCCAGGTACCTTTTTTAATGAATTAAGAACATAAAATAATTCTTCTTTCGTTAATTGTTTTGTCAAATCATTATAATTTAAGTATGTTTTTTTCTTAATTTTTTTACTTAATACATTTCCAGAATCATTACTAACATTACTTATATTATTATTGACATTATTAGTACTGTTATTATTCTTATTATCATTATTATTGTTTTGTGAAAGCTCTTCATCATCTTCACTTGGTTGTTTATTTATATTTGAATTGTTATTATTTGATTCGTCTTTTTCATCATTCTTTTCATACGTTTTCTCACCATGATTTAAAGAAGGGAAATTTTCCACTTGTACATCAGATAAATTTCTTGAACTTATCTTATTCATTTGTAAAACAGATGTGTTATTCTCACCATATTTATTCTATAAAAATATT
>NC_031488.1:1087828-1095879 GCF_001602025.1 Plasmodium gaboni | reverse complement strand
TTCCAAATATTTTTATAAATGTTATCTATAAAAACTGTTATTTTATATTTATTTAATTTATATTATTTTAATTTATTATTTTATTTTATTTTTTTTTATTTTTTTATTTTTTTTTTTTTCTTTGGGGGTTTGTAATAAATAGAATATTATATTTTTAAGTAAATTCTATAAGGATTCCCCCAAAGTATACATATTAAAATAATAAAAATATATAAATATATAACATATATAAAAATATATAAAGATACACTTTTATATATTATATTTAAAATAAAAATAACAAAGTATAAACAAAATATTATACATATATATATATATATATATATATATCAAATCATATACATTAAAATTACTCTTCTTTATATTTTATAAAAATATATAAATAGGTATTTTTGGTTAATATTCTCACTACACTAAGATCAAATGTATTTTTTTCTAAAGTTTTTTTTTTTTTTTTTTAATAAAAAACTGGGAAGTAGTAATAATATTTCAAAAAATAATAGAAATATTTTAGAAATTAGTATAAAATTAAATTTAAAAAATAAAAAAATAATATAGATTTTTTTTTTTTTTTTATATTAAATTGTAATATAATATATAATATATATTGTATATATTTATATTTATAAATATTTATATAAACACATAAAAAATATTAGAAAAATATAATGCGTTTTTCCTTTAATAAATATATATAATAGGTTTACTAATTTATTTCATTTGTATATAAAAAAATTTCCTTCTTCTTTATTATATTTTTTTATAATTGAAAATAGAAAAAAAAATAGTATTTATATTCTTCCTTAAATGAATTAAATTATAATATTATGGATTGATTTTATATATAAATATAAAAGTAGAAAAAAAAATATATATAAAAAATTAAAAAAAAAAAGATAGATTTCTTTTTATAAATAAAAATATAAATAAGAAAATTTCATATAAATATATTATATGATATATAAATTATAATTAATGGTAATAATATATTTTATTAAAATAAGTTATTATTAAAAAAAAAAAAATTATATTCTTTTTTTATTTATTTTATATAAATAAGTTTCTCTCTTTTTTTTTTTTTTAAATAAAGTTTTATTTAAACCATATTTAATTTATATATAAATAATAATATATTTTATTTTAATATATATGTATATAAATTCTTTAAAGAAAAAACTACATGTTGGGTTAATTTAAAATATATAAAATATATTAATAAGTAAAAATAATGTTCTTCATCATTATAGAGAAAAACCCCTTAAAAAAAAAATAATAATAAAATAAAATACTATTCTTTTATATATTTTAATTTTTAATTATTCAAATATAAATTTTTGAAATGCATATTTTAAAAAATTAAAATTTTTCAAGAACAAATCATACTAAAATATTATAAAGGCATATATATATGTTTAAAAAAATATCCTAAAAAATATATTTTATATAATATAATCAAATAATATAACAGAACAAAAATATATCATTTATAATATTTTATATAAATTTTATGTTTATATATATTTTTCTTTTTTTTTTAATGTAAAAATAATTTTTAATAAAAAATATAAAAAGATTAAAAAGGAATATCAAATGAATAAAAAGTATGTATTACAAAATAAATAAATATATATATTATATATATATATATATATATATATTTTTATATTATCATAATATAATTTCTTTTTTATCAAAAGATATATCTTTTTTTTTTTTTTTTTTTTTACTAAAAATAAATTCCCATGTTAATAAACGAAGGAAAAAAAAAAAAAAAAACAGGTTGTGTGCTTATATAAATAATATTAAATATAAAATAAAAAATTTTATATATTATAGAAATATTAAATAATTATTTGAGCTTAATATTTCAATTGTTAAATAACAATAACATAATTTTTAGAATTAATTATAAATATTATATCCAATTTACATCATACATCAATTTTTTTCTTTTTCTTTTTTTTTATGTCAACAAAATTTTCAATAACAACTTTATAAAGTTTTCTAAAACTTTAAAAATATAGTGTGTTAATTATTATATACAATATAATTATTATATATTATATTAAAAAAATGATACATATATATTTGTCATGTTTTATAAAAAAAGTAATATATTTTTAAAATAAAATATATACTATACCTAATTCTTATTTATTCATAATATTTTGTTACCTTAATTTTGTTAATTCAATTTAATGGAATTAAAAAAAAAAAAAACAAAAACGAAAATTAATAAATGTCACTTATATATATGTAACTATAAATTGTTATTTTATTGTCCTAATATAAAAAAATAAATATGAATAAGTATTATATTTACTAAAATTTTGAACGTTAAATATCATCATTTATTTTTAAAATAATTCTTTATAACCAAATCGATATAAATAATAAGACAATATATTTTTTTTTAATTAGCAAATCATTTATTAATGCATATATATATATATATATATATATATATATGTGTGTACCCTTCATATATTTTTAACTTTAAATATATTGTAATAATATATTTATAAAATCATAACATTATATAATATATATATATTAAATTTCTATGTTATTTTATAATATAAATAAACCCATAAATATATATATTTTTTTCTTAATAGTAATATATAAAAATATTATAGTTATAAGAATATATATATAATATTCATTTTAACAAAAATATCTAAAATTATTATAATTCACTCGTTTTAGTGAATTTATATTTAATCAATTTTTATTAAAACAGAAAAAAAAAAAAAATGTAAATTATCTAAATAAGAAAAATATATAAAAAAAATATACTATAATTTTATATAAGTTCAATCTAATATAATTAATATCAAATTTTTCATAATATAGGAAAATATAAAAATAACTAAAAGTACGATATATTAATAAATACAAGGTTATTCAAAAAAAGGTAAAAATATATAATAATGTTAAAATTCAGTTATTTTTTTTTTCACAAATATATATATATATATATATATAATTATCAATTTCATTTTCCAAATATTATGAACATCATTTTATAGATCAAAATTTACTATATAATGCCTCGATTTAGTTCAATAAACTCATTGCCCTATATTTGTTACAGAAAATTATTATATTTACACTTTTTATGAAATACAAAAAAAGGCTTATAATAATATAGGTGAATAAATAAATCGTATAATTAAATATATACTCCATAAACCAATGATTAATAATCTAAAGATTTTATTACAATAAATTGCTTACATTTTTCTCAATAAACACTTATGATAAGTATTTTCTAAATTAAAATAGGTAGTTATATTTAAAATAATAATTATTATTATAACATAATAAAATTAAAACAATAAATATAATAATAGAATATTCACAAAATGTGTTTGCACATAATAATTAATCATATATATATATATATATATATATATATATATATATATATAATTATAATAATAATAAAAAGAATTCTAAAATATTTTCAATTAATATTTTAATATTAGCCATATAAAATTGTTAATTTATTTGATCCTACTTAATAATATGTAATTTCCTAATTATCAATTTATTATTGAAAAAATTTTAATAATCTGTAAGTTACACATACATTATAAATTACATTCTCTTTTATTTTTTTAATAAGCAATAATTTCTTTTTTCTATTAATTTGCTATACATATATAATGTATGTAATATAATATTATGAACATTATGAAATTTTTTAATATATTTCCAAATTAAATATAATAATATATAATACCGACATAATAATTTATAATTTTACAATTATATACATGTATATAGACCCAGATAAGGAATGATATTAATTTATTTCATATTTAAATTTTTTTTTCTTTTAGTTTTTTTTTTTTTTTTTCCAAAATAATAAATAATATAAGCTATATTTTATATTACAATAATTTAAAATACACCAAATTATGATCATTACTTTTGTGAATTAAATATTCGATTAATATAATATATGAATTTTATTTAATTATTATATATTACTAGAAATGTCTATTCATATATATTTTATATTAATTCAAAAATCTATTTACAAGTTATTTTCTTCATAAATAAATATATGATTTATAAATTATATTTTATTATAATCTATATTATAATAAATCTTTTAAATAATAATGTTAATCTATACATAAATCAATAAATATATATATGATAAAACCATATGTTAAATTATTATATGAAATATTTAAATATATAATTTTAATAATAGGTCTTAGGTTTATAAAACTAATAAGATATATATATATATATATGCAATTTATATTAATTTATAGCTTTTTTTTTTTTTTTTTTTCTTTGTTCTTTTTACATAGACTTATATATATAGTAAATTCTTATACATTTATAAAATTCTATTATATATAGAATATAATTATATTCTTGCATCACAATATATAAACTATAATTAATTGAACTTAATATATATGTGTATATTAATTTTAATTAAAAGACGTTTTAATAAATTATTTATAATAGACTTATTATAAACAAATATAATGTATAATTATAAAATTAAAAAATGCATCTTTTTAATTTCGGTGTGTAATTATTAACTTTAGTAATTGTATTTAACATAATCTTAATAAAAGCATGAAATATTTATTACTAATTATTTTTTTTTTTATACTTTAATCATTAATATGAAATTGCACGAACCTAAAAGATGTATGTTCTTTTAGAACATAATAATAAATTTATATATATTTTATCCATGTAAATTAAAAAATATTAATATAAAAATATACTTCAAAAAAAAAAAAATTAAATTAAATTAAACATTGCATTTTGTATTATATTATTTACCTCATTTATAAATACCTATAATATATATATATATATATATATTGTAATCTTTTTTAAAGCATATATATTGAATATACCATAAAAAAATGTTGCTTTTATATACCATATATATATTTTTTTTTTTTTTTTTGTATATTATTTTTATATTAGCTCCTCAAAAGGTAATATACCTATAAATGAATATATATATATATATATATATATATATATAAACAAATAGCATAGTGAATTTTATCCAACTTCATGGCAAAATAAAAAGAAACATTTAATTTTTTCCCATATTATCATTTATATAATGAATATACAGATTTTCAAGGTAGTTTATATAACAAAGTTAAAAAACACATTCAAAAATAAACCTAGAAAGACATACATTGTACTATTGTAAATTTTGAAATTCTCGTCAATTATATATATTATTTATAATATCATCAAAATAATAATACTTATAAAAAATTAATATAAATTGAAAAAAAAAAAAAACAAAAAATTTAAATAATAGAATAATAAAGAACATAGCTTAAATATATATATATATATATATACTACCATATATGTAATAGTTAAAGGTTATACATTTTTTTCTTATTTTATTATTGATGAATTTTATTTATAATTTTAATTGTTATACAATTGTATATTATCAAAAAATAAAAATATAAAAAAATAAAAAAAGTTAAATATTAAGAAAAATCATAATAAAGGAAACATATATAAAAGAACATAAAAAAAAAAGAAAGTTATACAAAATGTTATATATATATATATATATATATATATATTTATTTATTTATTTATATTAATATACATTTTTATATACTTGTATATATTAAATGAACATAATATTTTAAACATATTTTAATTTTATATGCTTTTATTTAATTCCTATATTAAATATATATGTTGTCCACAATGCTTAATTATAGTATATAAATATATTCTTAGATATATTTTTACATGCATTCCTTGTATATTTTGGGAATCATTTTGTATTTCATGTTTTTTCTCATATTATATTAATATTGTAAATTCGTCCTAATATTATACTTTTTCTTTAATACAAGTATATATATATATTTAATAATCTTTTTTATAATACTACATAATATATTATATAAAAAGAATTTTCTATTGTATTTTACTATTATAGTTAATATGTTAAAGAATATAAATATAATATTATATATATGTATATATTTGTTTCAAGTACATTTTTTTATAATATTATTACAGCCGTCAAATATAGTAGTGAAATATCCATATTATATAATAAAAACATTATTGAATTTTATATTCCTTACACATTCAAAAAGAACAAAAAAATACACAAAATAAATAAAATTGTACCTTAAGTGTTGTTATGAAATTATTACCCCTTTGTCCTATTATTCTGTGAAATATGATATAAAAGAAAAAAAAAAGTAATATAATAAAATAATTTAAACAAATCTAATAAAATATAATATATTTTAAATAACATTTTTTCTTTTGAACATATTTAATTATGAAAAAGTAATATATGCATTTAAGAATAAATTTATTTATTTAAACATATATATTATATGTGTAAGCTAGTTATTAATATTTTATAATTAATTTAATAACATTCCCAAATTTATACAATGACCCAATAAGAACCTATACATATATATATATATATATATATATATATGTTATGTTAAAAATTAAAATATAATATAAAAAATTTTCAAAAATTAATTATAAAAAAATAAAGACTAAATAAGTTATATTTTATTTCAATATACTCACACTAACAGACATTAACATATTAACCTCACAGTTTTATATTTTATAAAAGACGTTTGAGTTTGTAATCTTTTTATAATTGTGAACTCAGCTAGATCATAATATATTATAAAAAAATATAGTGAAATATACTTTTATTTTTCTTCATACACAATATTACAAAAACGGGAAATAACATATAGACATATAAATATATTTTTTTACATATTATAAATTATAAATCACGTATATTTGTTTTAACAAACAAATAATAAAACATTGTTTTCCTTTATTTCCTAATAATATATATATTCCATTTTTTCTTTTTTCTTTTTTCTTTTTTTTTACTTTACATTTCTTATTTAAATAAATATTTCATGTTTTACTTAATATTAATATCGTACATCAGTGTAAATAAAAAAAGTAATGTATAAATATTTATATTTATAATATTTTATTTAACATATCTTTTATTATTTATATCACAAAATTTTTACACCAATAAAAATACATATATATATATATATATATTTGTATTACCATTTAATCAAATTCATTTATTACAAATACAAAGATTAAGTAAAAAGATAATATATGGTTATAATTAGCCTATTACACAACATGTCTTAACATATTCTATACATTCTTAATATATTATATTTAAAAATAACCTTATACCTTTTTATAAATCTCTATCATATCTACAATAATATATACATTTTCTAAATAGAGACCATTTCTCTTTAGGTATATATTTATTTGATATATAATATAAAAATAATTATAACAATATTTTTATTTTTAATAAAATAATACTTGAAAAATATACCGCGTTAATTCTAAGACATGTTTTTAATAAGTAATTTAAAAAATAAATGGTGTAAATAAAAAAAAATAAATAAATAAATATTAAACCAGTTGCATATTTTATACTCAATTTCTATTAAATTTTATATAAATTACATAAAAACACAATAATTATTAAAAGAAAAAATATTTTAATTATTAACCTATTATTTTAATAATTTAAATTATATAATAATGTTATAAATATTTTTATATCTATCTATCTATATATATATATATATATATATATATATATATATACATACATATTTTTAGGAAACTAGGGTAAAATTAAACAATGCATTTTTCATATTAATATTGATATTTATTTATTAGTTATTTTCCTTATTCAGTTTTATATTTTTTTAATTTTATATCCTTTTTCATCATATAAATTAATAATTTTGCTCATATATTTTACAAAAAAAAAAAAAAAAAAAAAGAAAAAAGAAACACGTTTCCATCTAATCATATATGTTAATTATTGAATTATAATATTTGCCATATATTTCTTCTTATATAAAATATATACTTGAAATTTTAAATAATACAGAAGTAATATAAAAACAAAAAAAAAAAAAAAAAAAAAAAAAAAAAAAAAAAAAAAAAAAAAAAAAAAAAAAAAAAAAAAAAAAAAA
>NC_031488.1:1079126-1087528 GCF_001602025.1 Plasmodium gaboni | reverse complement strand
AAAAAAAAAAAAAAAAAAAAAAAAAAAAAAAAAAAAAAAAAAAAAAAAAAAAAAAAAAAAAAAAAAAAAAAAAAAAGAAAGAAAAAAAAAAAAAATAAAAAGAAAAACATAAAATTACTATTAAATGCAAAACATGTGAATCATAAAATTTATCTATATATATACACATAGGAATAAATTAATAATAACAAATATATATATTTTTTTTTTTCTTATAAATATCATTTAAGCTTCATAAAAATATAGTTACAATATTATTATGTGTTTATATATATTTATACATATAGATATTAATAACCCTAATATTAAATTGATTAAATGATGTTAAAAAAAAAATTGTGTAAATATGATAATATTATAGGAAATAAAATTAAATGTTATTGCATATTTTTACCTACTCATTAAATTTATAATAAATTGTATACACTTTAAAAACATATTCTATTTATAAAATAATTTAATAATATTTAATAAAAACTATAGAAATTACCATATATATAACTATAGGTTCATGCAATTCTTATATATTAATTTGGTTTATAGCTCAGTTCAAAAATTAATTAACATGTTATCATTCTATAAAATAAAAAGTACTATATAACATTAAAAATATGCATTTTAAATTTTGGGTGAAAATATTATTAAAATAATAGGTATAATAATTTCTTTAAAATTATAAACGGATGGAAATTAAAAATATATAAACATGACCTTTCTTTAACACACCATAAAAATAATAAATTTATGTTATCTAAAGAAAAAAAAAAAAAAAAAAAAAATACTATTTTGTATTTATATATATATTTTTTTTTAATTTTCGTTATATTTATATATTAGAATTATATATATATAGTAAATAGTTTAAATTATAAATAATTCAGTTTATTATAAAGATGAGTATTTTATATACCAAATTATTTTTATTTATTGTTCTACTAATTTGCATATTATCACCTGAAAATGTAAGATAATTATAAATATGTTCAATATATATATATATATATATATATATATATATATAACTTTATGAAATTAATTATTATGTAAATGTATATAATAATTTCACTTATATAATGTTCCTTTTTATTATATTTGATATTTATAAACCTTTTATTTTTAGAATACACTTCATAAATATGTTGAAATAAAAGAAAGGATTAATAATTTATTAAATCATCCACATTTAAGATTATTAACAGAAAGAATGCCAGATGATTCTTTAAATGGATTGAGAACAAATGACGAAAATGTAGAAGATGATGAAAACGAAGAACATGAAGGAGATGATAATGAAAATGATGAAGATGAAAAAGGACAAAATAAAACTTATAAAAATAATAAATATCATAAAAATAATAAAAACGATAAAATAAATAAATATGATAAAGTACATATAAATGATCAATCTAATTCTAAAGCTTCAAATGATACTGATGAAGATGGTGTCAATTATGAAACCGTACCTATAAAATCAACTTCCTTAAGAAATGGAGTGAGAAAAGAAAACATAGATAATAATAACGGTAACAATAGTACTAAAACTAGTAATAATAGTAAAATTAAAAATAGCGAAGAAAAAACTGCTCCATTAAATATGCAACAATTAATAGAAAAAAGTTTATATGATTTAAAAATATGTAACCACATAAACGATGAAAAGAAACAATACGCAGATGAAATAATAGATTCCATGAATCTTACAGAAAAAGTGAAAAATATATTCAAAGAATTGGTATATTATTATTTGTGGAAAAGAGATCCAGGATATCAACTCAAGTTATATAAGAAAATTGAAAAGGATATCGAACAATACACAAAGAACCATGTTATTTGTACTATTATTGATTTGGAAAATTTAGAAGATGATCTATATTATTTACAATACCCAGATAGAGAAATTTATATGCATTTAGATACAGCAAAGGAAAATAGACAAAGACGAAAATTTATAAAAAAAATGAAAGAAATTGAAAAGCAACGGAAGGAACAAAAAAAAAAAAAAAGAGAAATGGAAAAACTGAACAAGCGCGAATTGCTATAAGAAGTAATAAAAAAAATAAAAAACAAAAATAAATAAAATAAAATAAAACAAATTAAAAAAAATAAAATATGTAACACTTATATATATATATATATATTATTCATTTATGTGTATATTTTAATACATTTAATATGCATAATGTTATTAATTAACATGCTTTCTATATATTTTAATTTTGTCCTTATTTCAATCATATATATTTTTTTTATATCCATTTCTCATTTGTTAATTTTATGTATAATTTTTTAAACAAATAATCAAATTTTATGAAGCATATTTTTATATAAAAAAATGAAATATTTTGTATACGTACATAAACTGCTTAAGATTTTATTATGTGCATTCTGCACACATATATATTTTTTATATTATAAATACCATTATTAAAAATATAGAAATAAATTGTCAATAATATAACAGGATAATTAATTCAACTTTATGTATTTAACTAATATAACAACACTTGATATAAATATATTATATGTTTAAAAATGTTTTTTTTTTTTTTTTTTCTTCGTTTTTTGTAAGACTCAAATTGAACAAATAAAAAAAAAAAAAAAAAGAAAAGAAAAAAAATATATAGTAAGAATTATAGAAATATTTCAAACTATATATTATGTTATATTTAATTAATAAAAAATAAAATAAATAAATAAATAAAATAAATTTAATAATAAAAATATAATTTATAATCAACTAAAAGATTTTGATGTGTATGTTATTTATTAAGGTGTTTATAATTATATCACCATAATTTTATGCTTCTCCATTTTTATGGCATCTATATATATATTAACGTATCATAAAAATGTTATATATATAATATAAAAGACTATAATATCTTATACAACCTTTCTCAATATGATATATAAATATAAATAACATACTATAATTATATTTTGAAGATTTTGTAAAATGTAACATATTTTTTATCATTTTATTGCTATTTGAATATAATTATAAATCAATGACCTACATATATTAACCCAAAAGTATCATATCTGTATTATTATGTAGAACAAATTATATTATGTAACATAAGAAGAAATATATATGTTTTTTGTTTTTGTTTTTTCAATGTTTCAATAAATTTTAATAGTTGAAAAATATATATATATATATATATATATAATATATAGTTCAATATGTATATATTCATTTTAATTTCAAAAAATAATGTGTACGTATTACTCTTCTTCTAGCTTGAATGCATATGATTTTATATATTTTTCATAAAAATGAATAATTTTTCTTTAACAAAATCATAATAAGATAGATAATATATATACACTTCAAACTAAATACTAAAATTTTATATTTATTAATGTATTTTACTTCTAATATGATATGGTTTTATACTGGCATATTACATTTTCTAATATAATCTAATATATATTATATATATATATATATATATATATATATACCATTACTACTTTTTCATAATGTTTAATATTTTTTTTATATGTTTTAAACACAATATCCAACGTATAATTTAATATTATATATAAATAAGGATATTGTAACATATAGAAATAATATAAATCCATCAAAATATGTTAATTAAAAAAAAAAAAAAAAAAAAAGAAAAAAAAATATTAAAAATTAAAAAAAAAAAAAAAATATATAAAAATAAGTTCCATTAATGCTTACTATTATTTATTTGGATTTATATTACATTAAATATTAATAGCATTATGATTATATATATATATATATATTTCTCCTCTATTTATTTGTCTAAATAAGTTTACCTTGGTAAAATTTTATGTTTAAAAAATTATCAGGTAATTTCCTAATTTTACTACGGAAGGTACGCTTATATTTATATAATAAGCGCTTTCTTAGTTTTTCAAAATACAATATCCCCGAATAAATAAAATTTGTAATATCCTCAACATTGGCTGTTTTATTAAGTAAATGATAAAAACTTCTAGAAAATTCTTTTTGTTCTGAAGCTATTTCCATTCCAAGATTAAGTATGCATCTTCCCCAGGTTGATTGAATATAACTCCATATAAAAGGATATTCATATGTTCTTCTATGATTATATTCATATTTATCTAAATAAGTTTTCATATAACTCTTAAAATCTCTTGTTATTAATTCAAAACCTAATTTAATTATTCCAAGTGCTTCCCACCATAAACCAAGGATATCATTTTTTAATGGATAACTTCCAAAAGCATTAAAAAGTTTGTCAACTTTGTCTTCCTTTAAATCTTTTATAAAAATATTATAATCTATATCTTCATTTTTCTTTATAGTAATATTATTATTATTACTATCCTCTTTTTTAACTTTTTTTTTTTTAATAATATTTTCAGATGATTCTGTAATATAATCACTTTCTAATTCGAATTTCTTTGATTTTCTTTCTTTTTCATAATATCCTTCATTAATTTGTTTATCACTTTCTTTGTTTATTTGTACATAACCTTCTGTATTACTATTTTTATCACTGTTATTTATCAATTCTTCTTTATCATTTTCGTTTTTCAATTCTTCTTCGTACAGATAAAACATTCCGATGTCTTTTTTAATATGTTTATTTATTTCGATAACATCATTTTTATTATCTTCCTCCACTTGTTTCATAACATGTAATTTTTCTGGTTCACTTAATATCAAATCATCATTTTTATCTTTTCTATCTCCATAATTATAATCATTATCAAAATATAATTCAATTAAATTAAGTCTATTTTCATCTTTCTCTGAAAAACTCATTCTTTCTTTTTGATTTTCCAAAATACCCCATCTATTTTCTTTATTCTTTATAAAATCCCATTTATCATAAATAACGTTTTCATCATCTTTTTCTTCTTCGATTTTTTGTTGTTCTCCATCATTTTTCTCTTCTATATAATCAGATTTATCTCCTTCATTTTGTGAGGAATCCCATTTGTTTTCATCATCTGTTTCAATATTATTTAATTCATCTTCATGTTCTTCTTCTATAATTGAATTAGTATCCTCATCTATCTCTATAATTTCCCATTTATCTTCTTCATTTTGATGTCCTAAATCCCACTTATCATATTCGTCCTTTTTAATAATTTCCCACATCGAATCATCGTAAGTTTTTTTTTTTTCATATTCTTCATGAATTTTTTCACAATCTATCCATTTCTCATTTGTACAATTTTTAATCAAATTGCACTTATCTATTAATTCATTATTTTCATCTATCCATTTATTCTGATCATTTTCTACACCCACATCCCATTTACCCTTATATATATTATTAATAATTGTTCTATCATATTTCTCTCTCTTAAAATTTTCCTCTTCTCCATTATTATCATATTCTTCCTTATTATTATGCTCCCTATCATTAATAACATCCATATTATCCAAATCATCCTTATCATTAAAATCTTCTTTATCACTTAAATCTTCTTTATCATTTAAATCTTCTTGATCACTTAAATCTTCTTGATCACTTAAATCTTCTTGATCACTTAAATTTTCTTGATCACTTAAATTTTCTTTATCACTTAAATCTTCCCTATCTCTTAAATCTTCCCTATCTCTTAAATCTTCCCTATCACTTAAATATTCCTTATCACTTAAATATTCCTTATCACTTAAATATTCCCTATCACTTACATCTTCCCTATCACTTAAATATTCCTTATCACTTAAATATTCCTTATCATTTAAATCTTCCCTATCACTTAAATATTCCTGATCACTTAAATCTTCATTATTGTCAAAATTTTCACTTTTCTCATCAATATATTCTTCTTCTTCTTCTTCTTCAAATATTTCTTCCTCATCCTCTTCATATTCATCCATTTGAACTTCTTCATTTTCTTCTTTAATATCAAATTCTTTAAATTTCTCACGATTCATACAACTTTCTTGATTTATTTCATCTTCTGATTTATACTTTAATTCATGACATCTTAATGATGGAATGTGATTTTCTTCTGTTTCAGATAATATTCTTGAATAAATATTCACATATTTTACTTCTGAATGTTGACTTTCACCATACACAGATATGCTCTGTAAAATAATTTATAAAATAATAATTAAGGTAATTATTTTAATATATATTTTGAAAAAAAAAAAAAAATTATTTAATTTTATCAAATAAATATTACAAATATTAATAAATAAATAAATAAATAAGATCATATATATATACATCTCTAGATAGGAAAATTTTATTTTAACATACTATTGGAATTTCATATTTAGTTCCTAAAAGAATCGCAGAAAAATAACAGAAAAGAAATTTTCTTAAAATATATATGTATTCCATTGGTTCTTTTTCCTATAAAAAAAAAAAAAATCATACATACATACATATGATAAATTTTCTATATTCATATATTTGTCTTATATATAATAATCAATGTTGTTACCTTAAGACTGTATTATTTAATTTTATTTCTTGAAAAGGTAAACCAAAATTTTTTATCTTATAATAATTAATGAATATTAATTCAAGTCTCAACTAATAAAATAATATTTTTTGCAAATAACAAAATATTAATATATGCTGAATCCTTTAATATATATCTATAAAAATAGATAAGGATAATAAAATATAAAGGAAATATAAAAGTGCTCAAAACTTATAATAAAGACATAACATTTATAAGATATAGATTGTTACACATATATATATATATATATATATATATATATATATATCAGTTCTACGTTCTTAAAATATATATTTATTTCTTGCGTGATATATATATTATTTTCATCCTTATATATTTAATTAACTTTGTATTTTTTTGCTTGCAATAATGAAATTATATAATAACGTTTTGTATAGAAGGAATATTATAAATCTCAATATATATAAAATAATATTTAGACATGGAAAATAAAAATATTTATATATTATAATTATACCTTCTTTAGTTGTAATGTTATTTGTATCTTTACAAGAAGGTATGCACATATAAATATAAATATATATATATATATATTAATAAAGTCTAAAAATATTTTTTTTAAATGTTTTCTGTATCTTCAATTTGTTTTTACAATTTATTAATAAAATAAAAAAATATAATATATCTTCTCCAGAAAATTTCCTTATATTTATATAATTCTTTATTTTAGTATAAAAAGATTCAAAACATCAACACATTCTTCTAAATATAAAAATAATATTCATTACACTTTTCTTATCCTTTAATGATCAAACATAGTCCCTATACAATAATTTTTCTTCCGCAGATCAAAAAAATAAAATAAAAAGTAAAAATAAGATTATATAAATTATGTAAAAAAAAATGTTCAAATGAAACCAACAAATATATATTATATGTATATTTATTTATTTATAAATACACATAAAATCAATATACGTTTATTAGTTCTTCCAAAAAAAAAAAAATTATAATTTTCCTTTTTTTCCTTCTTAAATAAATTTATTTATATTAAGATTTAAATAGAGAATAATATATAGAATATTACTTTTGCAAATGTTCAAAAAGTGTATTTTCTTATATAACAAGCAACAAAAAAGAAAGACTTCATAATATTAAATATTTTTGAACTAATATTTCATGTATACTATATACAATAAATAAAATATTTATTAAAATTCATATATCATTTTGAAAGTATGTTCTCATATTGTTATTACAAATTATCATAAAAGTATCTTATTTATTTTATTCTTTTTCTTCATTAATAATATTATATATACTTAAATATTTTTAACTTTATTTATTATTTTTATAATTTCTTGGATTTTTGTGTACACCAAAATTTTTCCTTTTACCACGTACACATATAAACGTTATTTTTATACATATATCTATTTATTAATATAAATATATATTTTTTTTATTTCAAATTTCCTTCACAAATACTCATTTATATTATATTATAATATATTTTTTTTTTTTTTTCAAATAAAAAATTTTATTTCTTTTTCTTATTTCGTGTTGTCTTATATTTTATTCTATATCACAATTCGTTAATTTTATTTATATGTGAGCTTTTTCAATATATTATGTAAACCTATACAATGAAAATACTTTTTTTTTATATTAAAATTTGCATATACCTTATGGTAAATATTTAACACAATAATAATAGAAGGATTATGAGGAAATAAATATGTACTTTTAATTCATGTATAATGCAATATATATATATATATATATATATTTTTATTGAGCTTTTCTACTAAATGTACACACGATAATACACCGAAGATTTTTTGCGGACATGATTATTTAACAAAAAAAAAAAAAAAAAAAAAAAAAATTTCTACATATAAATATATAAATATATATAATTATTTATATTTATATATATTTACAAAATTTTCGCAAAAATAAATTTTCATCTTAATATAGATTACTTAAAAATATTTTTT
>NC_031488.1:1064545-1078826 GCF_001602025.1 Plasmodium gaboni | reverse complement strand
ATATATACATATATATAATTATTTATATTTATATATATTTACAAAATTTTCGCAAAAATAAATTTTCATCTTAATATAGATTACTTAAAAATATTTTCCTTAAATTTCAATAGCTAAAAAGAAAAAAAAATTTATATACTTATATAATATATATCATTGATATGATTTTTTTAAATTTTTTCAAATCAACTTTTCATTATTATCAAATTTTTTTATGTATTCTCAAATTATATGGTACAAATATGTTCATAGTTTAATTTTTTTTTTTTTTTTTATTTTATTTAATTTTATATAAATATTTTTGAATACATAAGAGTTTCCTTGAATAAAATTTCAGACATAATTATTACAAAAAAAGAGGAAAATATAATAAAGTAGAATTATAATCATAAATTTATGAGAAACATAAGAATATAAAAACTTTTATACTGAAATGTGTATACTGCATATTTTTCATTTGTGTAAAATTAAAGTATCTTAATTTGTCATAAAAATGAAAGAAAGAAAAAAAAAATACCTTTAAAGAATATATTTATACATATATGGTAAAAATGAATGTTCAAATATAAATTAAAAATAATGAAATATATATGAATAATAAATACATTTAAAAATAAAAAAAATGATTATATTTTAATATATATATATATATATATATATATATATATATATATATATATTAATTGCTATGTTCAATCCAATACGTTCAAAAAAAAAGGATAAGATATATGACGCTTTGCATATTTGATGTTGTATGTTTTACAACTCCCCCTAAAATTCGAACATGCTAAATGAACATAATAATAACTTCATTATGGTAGTAACTTATATTTATTAAGAAAAAAACAAAAAATTACATTTTTCTTTAATATATAATATGAATATACTTTAATAACTTGACAATACAGAAAAATAATTATATATTTTTTCCATGTATATGCATATTAAATAAATATATATATATGTTTTCTTTTTCATTATTCCTTTTAATGTTACAAATTTATATTTATATTTTGTCTTATATATTTATATTTCTTTTTATAAGTGTAGCATCTTATTATAAAATACATTTTTAAAAATATAAACATACAAATAATATGTATATGTAATAACTCAATGTAATATGTATATATATATATATATATATATATATATAATATACAATAATTAACTAATTATATTAAAAATATTTTTAAGAAATATTAATTAATTAATAAGTAGATATATTCTGCATAATGAATAAAATATTATAAAAAGAAAAAAAAGAAAAAAAAAAAAAAACAATGAAAAAAAATAAAACGAAAAAGAAAAACATATTTTTAATCAACTTCGTCAACATCTACACATGATGCTTTTTCAAATGCCTCTTTTGTATGATTTATAAAATCGAATTTATTTATATCTTTATCATTTTTTTTCGTTTTTGCCCATTTTTGCATTAATTTTCCTAAAATACACATTCCTTCTGCTCTTTTTAGTCTCACATATATATCTACTCCTTCATCTTTTAAAAACTTTTCAGAAGCATTCCTAACTGTTGTTTCTATATCCCATAAAATTACTGTTAGTAATTCAATTATGAAGGATTTTAAAATTTTATTTTTTTCTTCATATGTTACAGGAGAATTATTATCATTTAAATCATTTTTATTATTATTTTTACTAATTGTACTACACGTTTCAATTACGTTTTTCCTATTATTTTCATGTTCACTATGATTATTATTAAAATTATTAGATATTGTATCCTTTTTAATATTATCAGGTGGAATTACATTGTAATCGGAGCTACCCTCTGAATCACATGTTATACTATTAACCTCATTTGAAATAGGCTCATTAACATCTTTACCATCTATTATGGAATCCATAATTTCATAAGCTCGTTTTAATTTCTTTATTGTAAAAATAATATTAAAAAAAGATCTTACATGAGAATATACAGCTCGGACAGTTCTATAAGCTAATTTTATATTTGCAAAAGATAAACCTATACCCCACTTATTTTTAATTTCATCTATATATACTTTGGACACATTTTCATACGTCCAACCTATGGATTCTAATATGGAACACGAAAATGGGGATGCAAACAACTTTTTAATTTCATTCTCCATATTTTCAACCCAATCTTCATTACTATCAACATATGGTTGTAATCGTTCTCTTAATAATATAGCTAGTTCTACTTCCCTTTTTTTCTGTTCCTTTTCAATTCCTTTATTTATTATGTTTTTTGTTGTTAAAACTCCATTAACAAAAAAATCGTGTTTGAATACCAAAGCTACAAAGGTAGCAATTCTTAATGTTCCAATATAATCAAATAATTCTTCTGAAGTAAATAACATCATAAAAAAAATTAATGGATCCATAAATAAAGTGTCATTTACTTCATTGAATTCTCCTTCATCGTATTTTCTCCTTTGATCTTCATCACTTAATACTTGATAAGCTTCATTTATCTTCTGAAACATTATTTTCGCTTCAATATTATTTTCATTTTTATCTGGGTGGTATTTTAAAGCTAATTTATAAAAGCTATCTTTTATATCCTTGAAACTTGCATCTGGTTTCACATTTAATATATCATAATATTTTGTATCACCATAAAAACTTCGTGATCTTGAAGGACCTTCATCTGCATTATCATTAACCTTTTGTTTCGAATTTTTATTAGAAAATAATTCATCGCGTTCTTCATCTAAATAATATGCTTTTTTTTTATTACAATTATTAAAATGTGTCTCACTTGGTAAAATACTTTCTGCCTCTTCTAAATTTCGTGATTTTCTTGATTTAAAATTATCTGATGGTATATCATTTGATTGGATATTATTAGATTTCATATCATTTGATTGGATATTATTAGATTTCATATCATTTGATTGGATATTATTAGATTTTATATCATTTGATCTGATATTATTAGATTTTATATCATTTGATATTATATTATATGATTTGTATTTATATAAATCTGAATTATTTACTATAGATTCATTTAATTTTTTTTCTTTTTGATTCATGCATTCTTTCATATTTTCATATTCCATATATTTACCTCTCAATTTGTCTCTTTTATGTCTCTTCTCTTTAACCTTAAAACATTTTTTCTTTTCATCAATATTTAGTTCTTCACCAATAGAATCTTTATAATCATATGATGGATATTTATTATATTTCAATGATAATATTGATTTCTTATAATTGTCCATATTTTGCATCTTAACACATAAAATGTTTTCATTTTTATTTCTTCTTTTTCTTTTTTCTGTACTTTTATTTATATTATTATAATTACGTTTTTCATTTCTTGTTCGTATTACATCTTCCAAACCTTGAGTCATAATATTTTTACAAGAATAATGAACATGATTTGTTAATGCTTTCCATGCAATTCTATTTGAATTTATTAACAATTTAAAATCATCCAAAAAAAAATCTCCTTCAGTAAGCCAATCTTCAAACATTTCATTCAACATTAACTCAATAAAATATCCATATATATAAATAATATTATTACATTTATTCCATCTTCTCTTTCTTACTTTTCGACGAATTTTATATAGATATTTCAATTCCTTGTAGGTATTTTTTAATATATTTTTTAAAGAATAATATTTCATTCTTTCATTATTCATTACTTTAAACCATATATTATACATTATATTTTTATTATCATTTGAAAATCTTTTCATTTTATTAATTTCATTATCTAATTTTTCATCAATCTTATTTTTATTCACTATATTGTATTCATTAATATATGGAATTACACTATAATTATTCCATAATTTATATTTTTTTAAATCTTTCATCAGATTTGTAATATATAGAAATGCATTACACTCATCTTCATCTACAAATCTATTTATTAATATGAGATCGTCTTCTTCATTTTCTTTTATATTTAATTTACTCCTTATTTTATCCTTAGAAGGAATACCAAAAATTTCACTGAATCTTTCTGTGGCATATAAACTTCTTCCATATCTATAAAAATTGACGGTTGCAATAAATGAATTTCCTATATACGTACTTTTATCCTAAAAAAAAAAAAAAACAAATATATATATATATATAACACATATTAAAAACATTTTATCTACACAATATTTATATTTTTTGTTTACATACAAGAAAAGTCACATATATAGATCCAAGGATAATAACAATAAAAACATTAATTACTAAAAAATAGGGTAAACATCCCTTTTTAAATTTATATTTATAATAATCAAACATATATTTTAACCAGTTATAGATATTTATTTTGTTTTTATATATATATATAAACTTGGTGTAAACAAAAAATATATATATTTTTTTCTTAGGAATAATGATATTTATAATTTATAAATACAATATAAAAATAATATAATTTAAAATTAGCAAAATATGTTATCTTAAATGTTATTATAATAGACAAAGAATAATAAAAAAAAGAAACTTACAAACATAAAACCAAAAAGAAAAATCATATATATTACAGTATTCAATTTATATTATGAATATCCTATCATATATCACTAAAATATAAATATACAAATATATGTAATTTATTCGGAACACATATTAAAAGATAATATATATATATATTAACATAATTTAATTATATATTTTTTTAAATATAAAAATTCGTAAACATATATAAATATTAATATATAAAAATTAAAAAATTAAAAAATTAAAACGAAATTATATCATATAAAATGTATAAATTAATATTTATAAAAGAAATATATAAATATGGGAATACATATATATATATATATATATATATATATATATGTATTATAAATTTATAACATGATTATTATATTATAGAAAAAAAAAGGACATATTTAATGATAATAATATTATTTTATTTATTATTATTATATCCTTATTCCTTCATAATATATAAATCTTACTTTTTATTTATTTTTATTTTTTTTTTTTTTTCATAAAAAAGTATATATATAAGGAAAAGTTCATATAAAAAAAGAAATCATTTAATTTATATATTACAAATATTATATATTAAGACCTATATAAATATATAATATCAACAAAATATATATATATATATATATATATATATATATATATATATTATATCACAACATCAAAAAATGAATAAAATAAATTAAAATAAAAAATATTGAAATTTGTAAAGTTAAGAATATATTAATAATTTAATATAAAAACATTTTTATTATTTTAATTTGTTTCTTTTTAATTATCTCCATTTATATAATAAAAATACAAATTTTTATACTTATCATATTTTTTATCAATTTTTTTTGATATCATATTTTATTATATTATTAATTTCAATTATTTTTTAACTATTATATACTAATAAATTTTATCATGAAATTTTTTTGTTTTTGTTAAATGTGAACATTTCAATTAAATGTTCAATTAAAAAAATATTATATATATATATATATATATATATGTACAATATCTTTATAACTTGTCTTATATAAATATTTAGTTTTATCTCTTAAATTATATGTTAAATAAATATTAAACTTGAATTACTTTAGTTCAATTAATATAAAGAAGAAAGAATTTTTTATTTAATACAAAATATATAATCATTTTAAATATTTTAACATCAAATGAAATTTTAAATAAGTACAACATAATATAAATATTATGTATATATATATATATATATATATATATTACATTTTTTGAATTATTATCAGTAAAATATTTATATATAATATATTATATAATGATCTCTTATAAATTATATATAAAATTTTTAAAAAAAAATAATAAGCGAAATATTACATAAGCCTTCTTATTTTTTTATATTGGGTGTTAAACTTAAAAAAAAATTGATATTTATTTATGATATATTTATAAGTAAATTTTGTTAATATAATACTGATCTTTAGAATTATATATACAGATAATTTTAATTAATATTTTTCTTTTATCTTTTTTTCTTTTATCTATTTATTAAGCATCATAATTTTTGCATAATAACATTTATGTATCATTTTGATTTCTAATGTAACTTTCTCGAAGTATATTAATTTTTTGCTCTATCAATTTGTTATTATATATCTTATAACTTTCTTGTAAAGCATCACTTCTTATATCACTTTCTCCATCACCTTCTTCTAATTGTTTAATAAACGATTTTTCATCTTTTTGGATACTATTCTGTTTTCCACTCTTTTCATCAGATTGATATTCATCAAACCATTTTGGAATATCCATTTGATTTCCTTCATTTGTTTGTATATCATTTATATAATTCCCCATTTCTTTTTTATTAATATAATCTTCTTTTTTTTCATAAAATAATTTATTATGATTTTCCATTTTTGACTCTAACGTATTCTTTTGTTTATGTTCCAATTCTTCCTCTTCACATACATTTAAAACTTCCATAAATATATCAATCCATATTATATTTTTTAACACATTTTTTTTTAGATTATTCTCCAATCCAAGATTATATATTTCCTCACTCATATCAATTGAACATAATTCATCTATTTTATATGTTTCCATTAAATTATTAAACCAATCTTCATTATCACATTCTTCAATATTTTTAAAATTTTTTAATAACCATTCTTTCCATATTATCTTTTCTTTCTTCAAGTATAAATATTTTTTTTCTTCTTCTATTAAATTATTAATATTATATTCGTATTGTATTTCATTCAAATAACACGATTTTTCTTCATTCCAATCATTTTTCAAAATAATAAACCATTCTTCATTTTCCCATTTTTTTCTTGACATTTTATTTATTTCTTCTCTATTATACCATAATATTTTTTGCCTTTCAAATATCTTTTCTTCCAATTGCTTCATTATTTCATTTGCTTCATCATAAAATTTGTTATTTTTCTCCCATATATTTATATAATTAAAAGTTCTTTTTTTTAACAAATCAAAACAAATTTTTAAAAATTCCATTCTTTTTTCCAAAATATCCATATCTTTATTCATAGCATTATTTTCTTTTAATTTATTTTGACATTTTTTCCTTTTTCTTCTATATATTTTATATTTATTTGATCTTCCTTTTTTTCCATAATCATCTATATAAAAAGGTACATATTTTTTTTTCCTAACATTCTCATTTATATGTAAATATTTAATCTGTTCATTTTCATTCCGTGCAATTTTTAACCAATCTCTTTCGTTATCTTCATCTATCCATTTTAAATGAATATAATCCCAATGCTTTTTTGATATTTTTTTTTCAATATCTTTTAATGGCTTTCTTATTATATCTTTATATTCTTCATCATGTTCTTCATTTATTATTGATCTGAAATATCTATCTTCTTCAATTATCCATTCTTTCTTCAAATCTTTATACCATTTTTTCATTTTTAATTTTTCTATTTCTTCTTTTTGATCATTTAATAGGATACTTTTTTTCATATCATCCACACATAATTCATTACCCTCTAAATTTTCATTTCTTTTCAATTCATCTACACATGTATCCAAAAATATTTCTTTACTTTCTAAATATTCCTCCTTTTTATGTTCCTCAATTATCATCATATATATTTTTATCCATATGATACATATTAATTTTTTTTTCCTATGTTCTTTTAATACTTCCAAATATTCTTCATTTTCTTCCATCTGCATTAAATTTTTACATTCATCTAAATCTATAACTCCTTTTCTTTCAATTTCTTCTAATAATTTATCAAACCATTTTTTTATAACATTTGATTCTATATGATATAAATTTTTTGCAATCCACTTTCTCCATATAATTTTTTGCCTTTGTAACATTGGATTTTTAACATCCTCTCTTAAACTAATCAACAATTCTAAATAAGCCTTTCTCATATATTTATTCTCTTCATTCTTCCAATTCTCTTTCAATATAATAAACCATTTTTCTTTTTTCCATTTTTCTAACATATATCTGTGTCTTTCTATCCATATATTCCACAAATTGTTTTGTCTCTCTATTACATCCATATTTAAATATTTATATTCCAATTCTTCTAACATTAACATGTTATTTATTATATTGGAATATTCCTTATTTTCCATATTTCCAAATTCTTCCAAGCATATTTCTAAAAAGTCCCCTTTATTCATTTCCCACTCTTCATTTTTGCAGTCGTTCAAAACTTCCATATGAATTTCTATGATAGTTTTCCATTTGATACTTTTATTATCATGCAATTTATTTGAATAATCATCCAATTTATTCAATTCTATCATTCTATTTATGTCTTCATTCATTTCGTCTGTGTTTATATTATCTTTATCTATTGCGATACGTAACCAATCTCTCTCATTATCTTCATCAATCCATTTTATATACATATCTTTCCAATGTTTTAATAATACACCTTTTTCTACTTCTATAAGGGGATTGTTTAACAAATCATCCTCATATATTTCTTCTTTTTCGATTACATCTGTAGTATCTATATATTTGTCTTCTTCTTTTATCCATTCTTTCTTCAAATTATTATACCATTCTTCATTTTTCCACTTTTTGTAATTTTTCCCCTTATCACATATAAGAAATCCCTTTTTCATTTCATCAACCATTGATATCATTCTTTCATTTTCTTCAGAATGTTCTTCCTTTTTTAACTCATCTATACATGTATTTAAAAAGGACTCCTTTTTTTTCTCTAATTCTTCATTCTTCTCTTCTTCCAAAACAGACATATATATTTTAATCCACAAAATTACTTCTAATTTTTTCTTCCTATATTTATGTAATTCCTTATCTGATATATCTTTTTCTAAAGATAAAAATTTTTTTATAGCTTCGTCACTAATAATACCATTTTTATCTATCTCATCCAATAAATGATTTAACCATTTATTTATAATTTCTTCTTTTATATTATAAGGATGTTTTGCAATCCATTTCCTCCAAATTATTTTTTGTCTCTGCGACATATTATATTTGTCACCCTTTAGACTTATTAATAATTCTTTGTATGTTTTTCTCATATATTCATTTTGTTCTTTCTCCCACTCATTTTTTAATTGAACAAACCAATTTTCTTTATTCCATTTTTCTAACATATAATTGTGTCTATTTGTCCAAGTATTCCAAAATGATTTGGTATTCTCCACTACATCGTAAATATCACTTTCATTTGTTATATAATCATAATCTTCTTTATTTTTTTTATCTTCATTTTGTTTTTTTACCAATTCTTCTATACATATATCTAAAAAGTCCTCTTTATTTTTCTCCCACTCTTCCATTTTACAATCGCATAATACCTCCAAATGTATTTCAATGATGATTTTCCATTTCAATGCCTTTTTATTTGATAAATAAATACTCCTTTTTCCTATTTCATCATAAATTTTTAATTCTTCGCTATATATATCATCTTCCCTAATAATTCTATGCTTCATTTTATCTTCAGGTTTTATATACTTCCTTTTTTTTAACAATTCATCTTGCATCCAATCTTCATCATTATCTTCATCAATCCATTTTAATTCTATATTCCTCCATTGTTCTTTTAATAAATCTTTCTGTATTTCCATTGTTGGTTTTTTAACAAATTCATAAAACTCCTCTTCATCGTTACTTCCCAAATTATATGATGAAATAAATTTATATTCTCTTCTAATCCAATCTTGTTGCATTTTCTTAAACCAATCTTCTCCTTTATACTTTTCAAGTTCTTTCATTTTATCTATTCCATATATATCTTTTTTCAAATCTTCTATCACTTCTTCTTCTATTTCTTTTTTCTTTTTTAATTCTTCAAACGATGTATCTATAAATAACTTTTCACTCTCTATATCTTCTTCCTTTATATATTCCTCCAATATTGACATATATATTTTTATCCATAATATAACCACCAACACTTTATTTTTATATTTTATAAATTCTTCGATTTGTTCTTCATTATATTGTTCTTCATGTAAAGATAAAAATTTTCTTATGGCTTCATCAGATATGATACCTTCCTTTTCAAGCTCTTCAAATAATTTATTAAACCATTTATCTATAACAAATTCTCTAACTCTAAATGGATGTTTTGCAATCCATTTTCTCCAAATAATTTTTTGTCTTTGAGACATATGATATTTATCACCTCTTAAACTAATTAATAATTCTTTATACGCTCTCTTCATATATTCTTCTTCTTCATCTCTCCAACTCTCTTTTAATCTTAAAAACCATTCTTCTTCTTTCCATTTTTCTAACATATATTCATGCCGTTCAATCCATCTATACCACATATCGCTTTGCTTATTCATCATATATATAGTTTCTACATCTTTTTCTTCACCAAATAACAAATCACTTGTTATTACATTTATATCTGATTTTTTTTCCTGCCTTGAAAATTCATCAATACATATATTTAAAAAATCTCCTTTATTAAATTCCCATTCTGCTTTTCTTTGTTCTTCTAAAATTAACATATGTATTTCTATAATTGTTTTCCATAACCATTTCTTTCTTTCTAATAATTTAATTTTATAAGGATCCTCTATAATTTTAACTTTTTTTTTAACGTGTATTTTTTTTTTTAATTTTTCTTTTTCTCTTTCCTTAATTTCTTCACGTAACTTTTCTAGTTCTTTTATTCTTATATACACAGCAGAAGGAACCACAGTTTTCACTTTAATTTTTTCTTCTTTTCTAACTGGTATCATTTCTTTTTTCTATAATAGAAAAAAAGATATATATTTAATTAAAAAAAGATACTTGCACATAATATATATTATAAAAAATATAATGTTCTTCTTCTTATTTTTTTTTTTAATATATACATACACATATATATGTTGTATTTCTTTTCATTACTTACTTTATCCATTAAATTCAGGATTATGGAAATTAGAAGGATTAACAAACCTATAGGAATAAATATAAGATATGGTGTTACTTGCATAGGAGGATTACCAGTAGGTGTAATCTTAGGAGTTGGTAGTCGAACAGGAGGAACTTTATCTGGTGGAACTTCAATATGATGCGGGATATTTTGTAAAAAATACATATTCAAATTATTTCGAGTACCTCCTTGTGTACCTGTAATATGTGAATGTCCAACTAATGGTAACTCGAAAAGTTCCTGGAATATATCTAAAGTAAAAAACTTATATAATAATTTATATATATTTTATTAAATATATTTAAACTTATATCTACATAATTATAATAATTATTATTTTTCTTTTTATTTAATATACAACATTTAATAAAAAAAAAAAAAAAAAAAAAAAAAATTTAAATTATAGCTATTATATATACAAAATAATTATACATACCTCTATTTGACCTAGGAAACAAAAATGCACTATTTCCATATTCATATACATTAGGGTTATAATTAACTGTTGATCTAAAATTAGGTCCATGTATTGACTTAACAACATTTTTAGGCTCTTCCGGTTTCTCACTGTCGTCATCTTCTTCTTCAGTTTTATCCCCATTAGTATCCTCAACAATTTCTGGTTCATCGTCTTTATTTTCTTCCTCCTTTTTTGTACACTCCATTTTTTCAAATAAAATGTGCCGTTCTCTCAAAGTACAATTTTTATTAATATTATATGCTCCTTTGTTTCTATCATCATCCGTTATATTATTATTAAAAGAATTATTAATTGCATTCTCATTCATAATTACCCATTGGTTAAATTCATAACATTTTTGTTCATAATTATCTGAAGCTTTAACTTCATCTCTTCTTTTATCCCTTTCTTCACAATAATCTTCCAACATTTTTCGTCTGTGTCTTTGAATTCTTGGATAAAAAGGATAAATTCTTTTACATTTATTTTCTGAATTTGTACGCATTTCCCTTTCTAAATGCCTTTCAATATTTTTATTCCATGATACTTCTTTAGCATCTCGAGGAATATTTAACAAATCATGTGTAGAAAATATTTCTTGTACATCATCGATGTCATAGTTTAAATGCCTACATAATTTTTTATAATCATTTGAATTCTTTACTTTCATAATTCTTTCTGAAACATAATTTTTTAACCTTTCGAAAAAAACAGTAAAATATAAAGGATATGTAGTAGAACTTATCCTTATTTCGGATACTGGAGAATGTATTTTAACAGCCATTTAATTCATAAAAATATAAGTTGTTCTTTATTTTTTTTTGTTGTTTTTTTTCTTTTTTTCATATAAACAATACATTTAATACATAACTAATAAAAACTTTATATATTATACAATTTAAGAATAACTAATATATATATTCACAAATATGTTGTTGTTCTATATATTACTGATGAATAAATAGTAATATTAAATAAACACACATGTATTTATTTAGTGCACTTTTTATTTTTTCTTTATTTATGAATCCTTTTTGAATATCACATATATATATATATATATATATATCAGAATACATTAAAAAAAAAATTGTACATATCGGATATTTACAAAATATAAATAAACTTATCATAAAAATGATATTAAAATTAAAATATATTTATCAATACCATAATATAAAAATATTCCTATAAATAATATATTTCATTCATTATTAAACCTGAATAAAAATATCATGAAAAGATGTGCATTAAGGAAAATTATTTTTACAAATTATTTATTGTATCTAGATGTGAATCAAAATTTATATAATTTTTATAATTTTAAAAATTATTATCTTTTTTTTATATAGTATAATTTAATTTATATTCAAATTAATTTATTACAACGAATGAATGTATTACGAGATAATTTTAAATTAATAATTTTATATAATACATATAACATATATATATATATATATATATATATATATATATATTTATTTATTTATTTAAAATAAATCCATGACTATTCAATTATCCTATATTCTTAAAACATATGAGAATATATTTAATTTATTTAATTTTGTAGACCATATTGGACCTTTTTTATATTTCTACCTAATAATACGTACACTTTTTAAAAATCAAATATATAGAAAAAAATTAATATATTATATTATTATTTCCTTTTTCAATAAATCCATAAGGATAACGACCACATTTTAAATATATATATATATATGTATATTTTTCCAACTATATCATTTTTTATGCTATCACTTTTGTTACTGTTCCATCATTTTTATTATACATTGATAATAATAAGTGTACACATATATTTAGAAGAGTAAAGTGAATGAATGAATGAATAAATAAATAAATAAATGAGAATACAACATTATTTTCTTTATATAAAAATGATAAAAATAAGAAAATACATAAATATTTTAAATAGAAATTGAAGCATACATATATATATTTATGTATATGTTCCTTTTTTTTTTTTCATACAAACATATTTATTTATTTTTATCTTTATAATCCTTTCGATATCAGTTTTATTTACGTATTTTCAAAGCATAAATATAATAAAAAATAAAAATATATATATATAATATATTGGTAAATAATTCTTAAAAATGTAAAAATATATATATTTTTTCATTTTTTTTTTATATACGTATCATTTTTATTTTCTATATAAAGGAATAAAAATGTGAACTATGGGATATTATTTTATAATGTTTCATATTCAAAATTAAAAAAGAAATATAATGAATATTTATATATATATATATATATATATATATATTTTTTTATTTTTTTTTTTATTAATTTTTTAAGATACAAAAAAAAAAATTAACTTTGAATAAAGGAAATTTCCTTCTTTCTTTATCCATTAATTTCCATCATATTGTATACATTTTATTATGTATATTTGGATCTTTATCTGTTTATATTATTTATCATTTTATTTTATATTTTTCATCATTTAATAAATCATTAAATATATTTTCACTTTATTTTATTTCCAAATTTTTATCGTATATTTAAAATTTTATTCTTCTTAATAAAAAAAACAATTCTTTTTCTCTTTTTAAAATTATATCTTTCGTAAAAGAAGGTTCACTTAAATATCGTATATAGTTGTGTCATAATATGTAATATTTATAAAACCATCTTAAAAATTGAATAAATAAATAAATATATATATATATATATATTATTACATTTAAGGACAAACATAACACTTTAAACAAATATTATGTAAAACACAAATCGAAAAACAACGTATATATTTTTTTTTTTAATATATTCAAAAATATAAAATATTTTTTTCCTTTATTCTTTTCAATAATATTCCTCATATATACTACACATGAAAAGAGTATACCCACACTTATTTATATATATGTAATTATAATTTTCTATAATATATATATATATTTACTCTTATGAAAAAAAAAAAAAAAAAAAAAAACAAAAAAAAAATAAAATTAATAAATAAAAAATT
>NC_031488.1:1054222-1064445 GCF_001602025.1 Plasmodium gaboni | reverse complement strand
TTTTTTTTTTTTTTTTTTTTTTTTTTTTTTTTTTTTTTTTTTTTTTTTTTTTTTTTTTTTAATAATTTATTTTTCTTTTTTTTCATCATTTGGGTATATATTTCTTTTATTATATTTTTTTTCAAATAATTTTTATGCTCCCTTAATGACCACATTTTACATACATTGAATAATTATAAACATAATATTTTTTACTATTATATTTTTCATGACCTCACTTTGATTACTATCTTATATGAAAATAAAAATAAAAAAAATATTTCACTTAATATAATTATATAAAATATAATAAGTAATATAATATAAATTAAATATTTGGTTAACCCATTGATCATGTGACATATATATTTTCCACATAATAAAATACAATAAATGTAATTTTTAAATTAAAAAAAAAAAATGTCTCTATTATTTAAAATAATTTAATTTTAATAAATAAATATTATAAAATTAATAAATTTATTTCTCATCAATTTCTTTTTTTTTAATTTCATACATTTTTTGAAGAATAATATCTCCTATATAATTAAAAATATAATTAAATCATACAAAAAATAAATAAATTAATAAAATAAAATAATAAATATAATATCTCCTTTGAAAATTTTTTTTTTTATATTTTTTAAAAATTAAATATTTCCTTCAAAAAAATAAAATAAAATGTATCTTTTGTTTATTCATTACTATTATTTTTTTTTTGTTTATATATAAATTAAGAAGTAAGGGTATATTTAAAAACTTGTTTGACTGAGAATACATATGAAAGGAATAAAATAAAATAACAAATTCTCTAAAAAAAAAAAAAAAACAAAAGAAACAAAATATATAGAAAAATATATTATTATCATTATTATTAATCATTACATTGATATTCCAATTATACACATTTATAAAATAGCTGAAATACATTAATATACATCTCAAAACATAACTTGAATATCATTATTCTTATCTTTTTCTCTATCAATTCATTCAATAGTCTATATAATAAAACAATAAAAAAAGGTTATACAATCATATATGTATGTGGGTATGCTTGATGTTATTGTCAAGGCATATAGAAACACATATCACAATTAAGACAATATATATATTATATATATATATATATATATATATATATATATATATATATATAATTTCAAAGGCTTAATATTATATATATTTAAATTTCTTAAAAAATATTATTTAATTTTTCTTCCTTCATTTTATATATATATCACAATATATTTTCCTGTACATTATTCTCATTTCAAAAAAAAAAAAAAAAAAATTCCTTTTATATGTAACAATTAAAACAAAATATATAACAAAAGAAATGTCCTTTAAAATGAATAAGTTTTAATTTCCCCCTTTGGGGGTAATACAAAAACATAATTTTATTTCTTTTACAACTTTTTAAAAAAATAAAAAAATGTATATGATTAAAAATATATATTTATGACAAATTAAGAAAAAAAAGAAAACATATAAATAAAATTTTTCTGTTAATAAAATATCATTTTCATTTTATATTTTATATAAATATTGTCGAACATTTTTGGAAAATCCAAAAAAATTATATAATAACCAAGTAAACATTTCTGATGTATTCATTTTATATAATAATCGAAATATATCAATCAGATCTACTCGTTTATTAGATGAATATCCATGTAATGTATAATAATCATTATTCGTTTCATTCAAAGTTATTAAATGATCTAATTCATTTAACAAAGTATTTAAATGATTTATAAATGAATAACTATCATTATTATTTCCATCATTTTCACATGTCTTTGAAAATGATTTTTTATTAATATCTTTAAAAAAACTTTTATATTTATCTGAACAACATTTGGTATATAAAGTCTTTCCATTTTTTTTTCCTTCAAAACTTTTTTTTAATATATCTTTACATGATATTTCAAGGGATGAAAATAATTTCATCCATACTAATTTAATTCCACATACAAATAAAATATATTCATTTATATCTAACACTTTTTTTTTATTATGCCATTTATAAAAAGCATAATTTAAATTAGTATACATATTCATTCCACTTGTTTCAATTAAATCAAGACATTCATTCATTATCTTATTAACATACTCATCTTTAATATTGTACTCATTTTTTAATTCTTCAAATAAAGTACTCATTTCCTTTTTTAAAAAAAGAAAATTTTTTAATTCATTTCTTATGAAATCAGTCCATATATTTTTCATATGTTCCTTTTTATTTTCACCTTCATTCATCCTTAACAATTTAATTTCATTCATTATTTCTTTATCTTTTTCATTTTTTACAAATGGATATGTTGTATTATCAAAAGATATTAAATCAAATTCTTCTGATAATTCCTTTTCTAATATACCATTATATAACATATCATGATAATTAAATAACTTAAAATTATAATCTAACAATGGATTATCTGAGTATTTTCCATTTGATGATCTTTTATTTTCTTCATATAATTTATTTGATATATTATCATCTTTATTCTCAAAACAAATTTCCTTTGTATTTTTACTTGAATTTTTTTCATCCTCATTATATGACGATAAAACTGAAGTACAGTTGATATTGTTTATAAATTGACTCTAGAAAAAATAAAAAAATATAAATATATATAAACATAAAAATAATATATACATATTATATATTTATATATAATAAAAAGTTACTAAAAAACTCCTACACTTAAAAAAGAAAAAAAAAAAAAAAAAAAAACACCTTACCATTAAAATTATATATATTACTAAACATAATGGTAATCTAAAAAATCTCACACATTTCAAAAGAATATTTTTCCTATTTCTATATTGTCCTATTTTTGTACATTTATATAATGTACAATAATTCTTATTATTCTCAACATATCTATTAACATATCCTTTTGATGTAACAGAATTTGACTTAGGTGTATGTATAGATTTTTCCATTTTAACATAATATTATGAATAAATCATAACAAAAATATATATATATATATATATATATATATAAATATTTATTTAATAACTTATATATTATAGTACAAAATTAAGTATATAAAATTTTCCCCTTTTTGGGTGTTGAACCAGTTACAAAAAATGTGAATAATTCAAATTAAAGGAAAAACAATACATCAACTCAAACATATAATATGTATATATATATATATTTATATAATTTCAATATTTCTTAGATTATAATACATTTTATTGATAACTATTCATTACATAATAATCATTAATTTATATTAAGTTTAATAGTAACAAAAATAATATCATAAAAAAAAACATTTATAAAAAAAACATTTATAAAAAAAACATTTATAAAAAAACCATTTATAAAAAAACCATTTATAATAATATATAATAATACTACTATTTATAACATTTATACTTTTATTCTTAAAAGATTATAAAAGTTCTTAATTTAATCATTATCATTCAAATAGTTCAATTCAAATGTAAATAATTTTAACTATGAGCGAAATTCAGTGGAATTATTTAATCTTTCAATGTAAAGAAAATATAATAATATATATATATATATATATATATATATTTCTTTACTATTAATAATATATAATTTTTAATTATATTTTTATATATGGAAATTTAAATATATAATATTTATTTTACATAAAATAAGGAAAACTCACACTATATATATATATATATATATATATATTATAAAAGTGTGAGAGATATACTATAATTGATGTTGTACAATTATTTTGAGAATAAAAAATTAAAAGAAAAATAAATGCTTAAAGGTTCATTTATTAAATATATATAATACGTTTATTATATTAAAAGGGATATATTTAATATATATTTTTATAATTGGAAATTTAAATATATAATATATATTTTACATAATAATAAGGAAAACTCACATTATATATTATATACATATTATATATATTATAAAAGTGTGAGATATACTATCACTGAGGTTGTAGAATAATTTGAGAATAAAAAATTAAAAGAAAAAAAAAATTTTTATAAGGTACTTTTCTTAAAAATATATAATATATTTATTATATTAAAAAATATATTTTTAATGTATATTTTTATTCATTAATAACATTTGAATAATATATTTAATTTTTATAAAAATAAATATATATACATATATTATGCTAACGAGAACTGTATTATAATTTTATATATAAGTTCCCAAAATTTTTATAAAATTACATATAATAACTATTGATCATTTATTATATTATATATTATTGACATTATCAAAAATAATAATATTAACCCTACAAAATTTAAAATACTTTTATAAATGATTTATAAAATATTTTTCAATAAATTATTCTTTTCTTAGACCAAAAAAAAAAAAAAAAAAAAAAAAAAAAAAAAGTTATATTTTTAATACCTATTCATATGAATATAATAATATTCTCTATTGAAGATAAATTTTTTTTTTATCATTATATTATATTTTTTCTTTTGTTGTACAACTAAAAATGTTTAGAAATAAGGTTTTATATAATATTTTATTGTTTTTATATATTATTTATTTTTAATGAACCCTTAAGAATATAATAAGACTATATATATAAGCACTTCAATAAGGGGGACAACATCATGATTAATTGAAAAAAAATAAAAAAAAAAACTTATAAATAACAACCTTTTAATGTTTTAATTTTTATGTAACAAATAATAATTGAAATAAAGCATATATTATATTTATATTTTATATTTATTAATTCATTTATATAATAATAAGTTATAATGAGAAAAGGAAATAAAAAAAAAAGAAAAAAAAAAAAAAATAACGGATCAATAATATTAAACCTTAATTTTTTTAAATATTAAATGACTTTTAATTTATAATAATAAGAATATAATATATATATTAATTTAAATATTATATATATATATATATAGCGTAAAATTTATATCTTAATGATCAAGGAACATCAGTTATTTTATATATATATATATATATATTATATTTTTTTTTATTTATATAACCGTTATTGAAACAGTTTGTATATTTTAATTATATAAGAAATATATATTTTTATTGTATTAAAATTTTGTTTAAATGTCCTTATAAAAAAAAATCATTATTTTATATATTATATTTATATAAATTATATATATAATATTATACATAGTTATACTAAATAAAATATATACTAATATATTTTATTCTCCATATTCAACAATTCAAAATCAGGAATTTCATATTTTTATGATTTTTCTCCTTTTCTTTTAATTAAAGAAATTTTTCTTATACGTTAATTTATTTTTTTCCATTTCCCTAGTTTAATTTTTATTTATTTTATTTATATATATGTATATATTTTTTGTTGTGTGTTATGTTTTTTTTTTTTATTTATTTTATATTGTTTTAATATATTATTTTATTATAACATAATATATATTTTGTTTTCATTATAATATAACATATTTTATTTTTGTTGAAATTGTTTTTAATCCTTTTTTTTTTTTTTTTTTTTTTTTGCTAAAAATTAATAATCCAAAGGTTCCGTTTGTTATTTTATTTTAAAGGCCAAAATACAAGCAACGTCAGAAATATAAATATATAATAATGTATTTATATATTTGTAAAAATATAGAATGAGAACATCAGGAAAAAAAAATTAATAAAATGAAAAATTAAATGAAAAATGAAATGAAAAACAAAATGAAAACAAAATGAAAAACAAAATGAAAAATAAAATCATATAATATATAAATATATTTATATATATGCCATACCAGTATTCAATCAATAATAATATAAGAATTATAAAAAAGAAAGGACAAAAAAATATGTTACTTTTTAATGTGATATATTTCACATGTGTTGTAATCATATTTTCCTTCCAATATATTAATAATGTAACTTTACAAAAAAAAAAAAAAAATAAGGAAAAAACCACACAATATATATTTTTAATTTGGACATATATATATATATATATATATGTATATCTATTTTTTATATATATATATATATATTATATGTATATCTATTTTTTATTATTATTATTTTTTTTTTTTCCCTTATAGGATAACTGGCATACCAATATACATAATGTAGACAAAACAAGATACTCATTAAATATATATTTTAAAAGATTATTGTTAGAAAATAATGAAACTGCTCAATTAGAAGAAAATTCTGATGAATATTCATCAACACAATTGGATGATAACCAAAGTACAATAAGTGTTGAGGAATGTGAAAAATCTTTAAAAGAATTTTTTGATGATTGTAAGAGAGAAAATTATCCAGGGAAGGTTTTTCATTTATGCGATTATGTGGACGATATAGAAGAAATAAAAAGAGGGGGCTCTAAAACAAATCTATTATTAGAAGAATATGGGGATGCAGTAATATATGATAAAGAGGAACTACTAATTATTTCAGAACTTTTGAATACTTACCTTGAAGATGAGAGACATTTATGTATGATAAAAAAAATATTGGACTATACAAAAATATATAGAAACCCTTTATTATACGCAAGGTATAAAATTAAAAAATTCTTTAAAAAATATATCAAAAAAACTAAATAATTTTGTAAAAATATTAAACACAAATGTCATTTAAGAAAAAAAAAAAAAAAAAAAAAAAAAAAAATATATATAATCAAAAAGAATTATAATAGAAAATGACACATTCGAACATGTAATATATATATATATATATGTATATTCTTCCTAATAATTAAATAGTAGGAATAAATCATTTAATAAATATATTCATGTATGAATTTTAATACAATATATTTTAAAAATTTGTCAACAACAAAATATAAAATAACACACATATATATGTACATATATATATATATATATATATATATATATATATATATACCTTTTTTATGTAACACTAATATTGTAAATTTTTTGTTTTTTTTAACCTATTCTTCCTCTAAATTTGTATTTATTTCATACTTGATATTAATGTTATATTTAAAATTTACAACATATTTATATTGTTTTATTTAATTTTTTGTTTGGTATTTTAATTATAATAATTTAATATTTTATGTATTCGTTAAAACGATAGTTTTGTGTCATAAAATTTATATTTTGGTATATAATTTATTTTCATTCTTAAAAAATATTCTGTAATATATATATAACGATAATATAATTATCTAAATTTCAATATATACATATATATTATTATATCTGAAAAGTAACATTAAATCATGATATTAATAATACATTCTATATATTTTTATTTACTTAAATGTTTATATATATATATATATATATATATAACTCATTTTGTTTTCTTATTAATGCATTTTATTTATTAATATGCAATAATTTTTTTTTTATATATATATAAGAAATTATATTAATTTTTAGTTATTAATATAATAAAAGATATTTGTACAACTAATTATATATATATATATATATATAATTATTATGGATAATAATTCCCCTTATTTTTTACAATATTAAGGGAAAAGCATATTTTCTTTTATTAAATAATATAATATATAACAAATAAGTAATAAACCTATTATATTTTGTTTATAAAAATATACTTATATTTATATACTTATTTATGGTATTATTAGTATTTTATTTTATTTATTTATTTGTATGTGTACCTATAAATTCCTATTATACATACATTAGACATACACATTTTACGTACACCTTATGAAAGAAAAAAAAAAAAAATACATGTACAATTTAATATATAAAATATGTATTGGTACTCATAATACATTTTTCTTATTATTTTATTTAATAATATTTTTAAATAATTAAAAATAGGGAATTTAAAATATCATATATATAATGATATATTATGGTTGTATATTATATACTAAAAGAAAAAGAAAAAAAAAAAAACAGAAATTCATTAATATTTGGGGGAAAAATATATTTATTAGGTAATCTTCATCTATATATATATATATACATTAATATAAAAATAAAAGTATAGTATGATTTAAACTACTTATAAGTACATAGAATATAAATTAAATGTTCATGTATTAATAACTGTTCTACATTAAGATCTTTTGTGTATTTCCTATGTGTTATAATAATTACTTCATCAATTTATTTACATGAATAATACAACTTAAAAAATTATAAAGAAATATAAAAAAAAAAAGATAAAAGAAAAAATGTTAATATATATATATATATATAGAAACAATAATTATAATATTAATCATATTGGGATACTTATAGAAAAAAAAATGAGCAGCATATAATTAACAAAAAACATAATAATAATTAAAAATTATGATAATAACAAATATTAAAGAAATATAAAAAATATAAAATTTTATCATAAAATATGTTTATATTTATTTTATGTTTTAAAAATATTTGTCATTACATAAAACAAATTTATGAATTACATAAAATGACAATTTAAAAATAAATCACAAAAAAAGAAATAAAATAAAATAAAAATATATGAACAATATATTTATATATATATATTATTATTATTATTATTATTATTATTATCATTATATATTCTTGTATATATAAATATTTAATTACACACATATCATAAACATATAAATAAATATCAATATACTAAAAAGAAAAAACAAAATATTATTTTTAAAAATTTTATAAAGAAAACGGAATAACATTTTTAAATTAAAAAATAGAACATTCATGAATTCAACTACACATCACAAAAAAAAAAAAATAATAAATAATAAATAAATATATATATATATATATATATATATACATATATCATTCATTAAAAAAAAAAAAAATACAGTACGAGGATAAGAAAGGGAAAATTTCTTAATCCAATAAAATTGATGAATATATAAATATAAAGCCACTAAAAGATAAAAATCTTAAAAGACAATTATATATATATATATCAATATATATTTCCATATATTTCATATTTTTATTTATAATTTATTTTATTTCTTTTAGAAAAGGATTTTTTTCAAAGATCTAAAAAATGATTTGCCAGAATCTTTAGATAGGAAGATCCATTTACAACCTCCTACCACTACAGCACCTAAAAGTACAGGTGCTCCTATTGTAAATACAAAAGTGTAACCTAAACCTTCTGCAATTCTTCTAACTACTGGTTTTTTATTCAATTTGTCTTTTTGTTTTTTATAATCAGTTTTAGCTAAATCGTGCATAATAAAATTCCATTTTTTTAATGTTACTTCTTCATTTAAAGCATGTAATTTAATCAAATCTGGTTTTAAATTAGTTTTCATTGTTATTCTTACTTCATTTTCACCATCTTCTTCTTCTGCGCATACTTCTAATACTTCAAATTCTGTCTCAACTTCAGTTATCATATCCTTTTTCTTAATTTCTGTATTTAAATTTACATTTAAAACATTAAATACAGGTTGACCAACTTCATTATGAGAACGTAGTGCTAATGACCTACTTAGCCTATGACTAAGTGAGTTAGCCAATTTTACATTTTCATTATCGGATATATAAAAACAAGACTGCAAAAAGGAAAATTATATAGAATTAATATAAATCACATTCATTCTAATTATCAAACAGATATGTTATAATATGTAAAACTAAATAAATAATATATATATATATATATATATTTACATAAAAACATATTAATATGTAGAAAAAATATGTTTTCTTCTTTTCTTTCTTTTGTTATTTTTCCCTTACATTATTAAAAAAGTCTACGGAAACACAGAAAAGACCAATAACCAATATATTTATAAATAAAATAAATATATTCATTTTATTAAATGTACGGTTATTTTTAATACTTTTCATATTCCTTTATATAATATTTATCTTTTTATCTACATGTTTTGATGTTGATAAAATGATACTTCACATCAAATAGGACGTAAATAAATAAATAAATATAAATATATATATATATTATCTATAATGTATATCCATATATAGAATAATTTTAATTTATAAAAAACTTCTCCTTTTAAATTTTTTTGTTGGGAAATATAATTACGTAAAAATATAATATAGGTTATATTTAATTATATTAGATAAAAAAAAAAAATACTCAAAAAAAAACAAAAAAAAAAAAAAAAAAAAAAAAAAAAAATTAAAAAATTTTTTAAAAAAATAAAATTAAAAATTTTAAAAAAAAAAAAAATTTATATAAAAATATTTTAAAAAAAATTAAATTAAAAAAAAATATAAAATTTTTTAAAAAAATTATTTTAAATAAAAATTTTTTTTTTTTTATAAATAAAAATATTTAAATATATTTTTTTTTTTTATAAAAAAAA
>NC_031488.1:1048294-1053922 GCF_001602025.1 Plasmodium gaboni | reverse complement strand
AAAAATTTAAATTTAAAAAAAATTTTTCTTTTAAAATTTTTTTGTTGGAAAAAAAAATAACAAAAAAAAAAAATAAAGGTAAAATTAAATTAAATAAAAAAAAAAAAAAAAAACTCAAAAAAAAAAAAAAAAAAAAAAAAAAAAAAAAAAAAACTAATTAATACATTTCTTATAAAAGTTAAATTAATAATTTTATACATAAAAATAATTTATATAGAAATATTTTTAAAAAAATTAAATTAAAAATAAATATAAAATTTATTATAAAAATTAATTTAGATAAAAATATTTTTTATGTTATACATACATATATTTATATATATGTTTTTTTTCTATTAAACATAAATAAATATTATCTAAAATATATAAATACATAGTATATAGAAATAGTTTTCTATTCATATTTGAGAAGTATAATAATATTATATAATTTTATTATTCATATTTTTTTATTTTCTTGTGTAAAAAAAAAAAACACAAGGTTATATAATATATTAGTGAAACAAATTTGTAAATAAGTACAAAAAAAAAAATAAAAAATAGCCCATATTTTTTTATATAAAAAAGAAGAAAAATCAGAAACCAATCAAACACATATATTTCTATAGGGGGGGGAAAATGATATTAATATGAATTAGAACATTATTATAAAATATATAAATATATAAATATTTTTTATATTGTTTACCTAATAATTCTTTTTCTTTTTGTTTTTTTTTAAATAATTTTTTAATTTTATAAGATATCATATTTTTATCTAAAAAATTGTAGTTATTAAATAATATACTATTTCAAGTTGAGAAAAAAAAAATATATACAAGGTAAAATTTTTCTAAATTTAGGTGAACACTATATGATTATTATATAATATACAATATATTAAAGATATTCCACTCTTTATGATTTTTCTAATTAAATAATTTACAATAAAAAATATATTTTATTTTCCATTCAGTTTTTTCTTTTTTTTTTAATTATAATTCCAGTATATATATATATATATATATATATACTTTTAAAACCAAATATATATTTTTTATTAGGATACAAAATGGTTTATACATATATATATATAATTTTAATTATACTTGATGTGCATATATTTTTTATGTGTCAAAAACAAAAGAAATTATAAATGAAAATGAATTTTTTAAAGAATAAATAAAATATAGATATAATTAAAAATAGCTACAAAGAATATGTAAAACAAAAAAAAGAAAATTTCAACATATTGAAAAATATATATATATATATATATATATATATATTTTCTTTTTCGTGTGTTGAAACAAACTCAATTTTTAATAGAATAAATAATTCTCCTTTTAATATAAACATATTTATTCTTATAAAAACAAAACATATGGTAGTCATATATCACTTTTATTTTCATTTTTATAGTTTTATGCTAATAAAAAAAGTTCAATTTTATGTAATAATGAAAAGAAAACCAATCCATATAAAATAAAATTATATATATGAAAACATATATTTTTTAAAAAAAAATCAAATTAATTTGTATAAAAAAAAAAAAAAGAAAAATGAGAAAAAAATATCCAAAAAAAATACGATCATATATATCCAAAATATTAATCAGAAAAACTACTGTTCCAAAATAATAAATATTGAGAGTTATAAATTTATAAAGTTCTTTGTAAATAAATAAATAAATATATATATATATATATATATATATATATGTCAATATTGGTAAATCTGATGAATAGCATATTGCCATAATATTACATCAAATTTAATTATTTCTTATTTTTTTTTTTTTGTTGTGGTTTATATATTTTGATTCTATTCATTATATATACCTCTATATAATTAACAAAAGATAAGCCATTTTCCATCTTTCATCTTATATAATTTTCAAAATTTCGTTCTAGTGTGTTTTTCCATATACTTTCTTCACTTTCTATAAATTGTTTCCATGATTCTCTTTTATGAATTATGAAATTTATAAAATCCAGTGTATCATATATTTTATCAAATACTAAATTATTAAAATCCGAAAAGTCAGTTAAATTTTTTTGAATTAATTCTTCATTTGTATAAGTAACAATCTTTTTCCATTCTTTTGCTAAAGTACTTTGAGGTACATTATATTCAAATGCTAATATTTCACAAAAATGCCATAAGTTCATTTGCATTTTATAAAATTTCTTATTTTCATTAGAACAAAATTTATTCCATACTGTACATGTGTTTCCAAGTGTTCCATTATTTTTTAAATTATGTAACATCCTTTCAAATTCTTCTTCATCTTGTTCATTTATTTCAAATATACTTGGATTATCATATTCTAATGTATCTATAGTAGTATTAGACGTATGTGATAATTCATTTAATGATTCTTGACATGATATTTCTACACATTCTGAATTTGAATTAGAAGAATTATTACAATCTTCATTTATTTTTTCTACCTTTTCTTCTATATTCTCAAGTGAACTATACCCACTTCTATTAAATAATAAGTTCATATTTACTATATCAGCATCATTTAATCCATAAGAATTATTAGGAAATTCTCCATTAGGTAATTCATATGTATTAACAAGGTTCGCACTTGTTGATCCTTTATTATTATGATGATTATTATTATATTTTTCATTATTATATGAAGAATTAACATTTTGTATATCTTCTTCTGTTAATACATTATATGAATCAGAATCTGTTTCATTATGTAATAATTCAATATGATCTAATGCTTTTTCGTTTATTAGATTTTTTAAAGTAATCTCATTAGAACTACTTGTTAATATATGATATTGATGACTTGCTGAAATTCCACGTCTTTTCCATAATATTCTTTCATATTCTTCCTTAAGTTTCTTATCTTCTTCTTCATCAATAATATCATCAACTTCAGTTACAACATAATCAACATTACTTTCGGGTGGTGTCTTTTGACCATCACTTAATACTTCTGTTATTTCTATAAAAGACATTAAATCAACATTTTCATCTATACTATCATCATCATAATTATTTACTGTATCAGGACTTATGCTAAAGTCTTCTAAAATGTCAATAGAAGAATCATCAGACTCTTCTACAGTTAAGCCATCATTATCGTATTCATGAAAATCAGAAAAAGATTCGGATAAAATTCTCTTATTTCTATTCTTCACAATTGAATCATTACTATTATAAGTATTCTCACCAGAATTATCATATCTCAACTATAAAAAAAAAAAAAAAATAAAATAATAAAATAAAATAAAAAATAAGTAAATAAATAAAAGAATTCACATTAAGGAATAATTTATATATATATATATATATATATGTATTATTGTTTTTATTACTTTACCTCAAATATCAAGTAAACAAAAATGAGTAAAGATATAGTTAGAGATCTATATCTTATATAATTCCTCGAACGGTTCTTTTTATACTGACGCTCTTTTTTCATCCATAACTTATTTTTCTCTGAAACAAATAAAGTCTTTTTTAAATATTCCATATTTAACAGTTCTATAGAAATATATATATATAATTATTATGTATTAATAAAAAAAAAAAAAAAATTCTTTCTTTTCTCTTATATAAATTAAAATACAAATAAAATATAACGAAAAATAATAATATATAATATTTCCAAATATTATATTATGGTTACTATATTCTTTTCTTAGAAAAAAAAAAAATATATATATATATATATATATAATATATATATAATATGTAACAAAATAATATTTTACTACTTAATAGAAAATATATAATATATCAAAATTTTATCGTATTCTTTTTATTTTTATTTTTATTTTTTTTGTATTTTATTTCTTTTTCCTTATAATAGAATTTTAAAGCAAATAGGAAAATTTAATACATAAAAAATATTTATATTCATTTTTCTATAAAAGAATGTTGTTATGAAATACATATATATAATTATATATAATAATATATTATTTTTGGTTATGCATATATATATATATATATATATATATATGGTATTTCTTTTTTTCATTATATATATGAAATAATTTTTTTTTCCGGTTAATAGATATTTATTATAATTTATATGCATGTCAGTAAAAAAATTAAAATAATTCTTATATTTATATAGATAAAATAAAAGTTAATTATATTTTTTAAAATATAATATATTATAAAAAATAAATATTTATTTAAGGATGCAATAAAAATATGACGGTCTACATATAAAATAGTATTATTTTTTATATGCATTATTAATTAATATAGATATAAAAAAATATTAATATATAAATAAATATATATATATAAATATTATTTATTTATATCTTTTTATTATATAATATATATTATATATATTTTTCTATTCTAAATATATTAATACTTTTTAAATATTATAATAAATATATAATAAATACAAATATTAATATATATATATATATATATATAAAATATTAAATATATTTTCCTTTTATTCCTCATTTGTAATTTTATATTAGTTATAAATATAACATCAAACATATTTATGGTTACGAATATATATATTTATTATATATATATATATATATATATATATTATATTATATTTCTTTTCTTTTTTTTTTTTTTATATATTATTTATATATTATATTAAAATTTGTATAGTTATATTCAAAAAAGGAAATGCTGTTTTAATATATTTTATAATATGATTCTTTAATTATAATATATATGTAACAATCTGATTTATCGCTTTATAAATATGGAGTCTAATAAATGTCTATAAATATTAATATACATATATATATGGTATATTTTTATTTATTTACCCTTTTAACCATATTAAATAATTGTATTTTTTATTATTTTTTAAATAAGCCATAAAAATTTATCTAAAATATCAACATATTTAAAAAAAAAAAAAAAAAATGACCTTAAGTTGTTATATCAAAATGATGAATTTTATAATATGTAAATTTTTTCTTGGAATTTATTGTTTCTTTCTTAATATAATATACATATATATATATATATATATATATTATCTTTTGCATATCATATGACATAGTATTTTATTATTTTATTGTGTTATTATTTTTTTATTTTTATATACACACGCTTTGTAAATGCATCAATCACATGGTATATATTTAAAATATAAAAAAAAGGTACAAGAATAACCTCTAAACATATCTTCTGCTTTTTCTTTTTTTTTTTAAAAAAACAAAACAAAACATAACATTTTAATCAAAATATATATATATGGATAAACATATAAATTAATATTTCTTTCATATATAAAAAATTTATTTTGAAAAAAAAATTAAAAACTCAAAAATTATGTTATATTTTAAAGTACATTATTTTATATTATATATATATATATATATCCAATAAATATTTTTTAAAGGTCACATTTTATACAGTACTATTTTATTTAATCATAAAAAAAAAGAAAGTTTAATCAGACAGAAAATGTTTACATATTTAAAAATATATAGTATTTTTTTTTTTTTTTTTTTTTTTTTTTTTTTTTGGTTTTTTTTTTTTTTTTTTTAATTTTTTTTTTTATTTTTTTTTTTAAATTTTTTTTATTTTTAATTATTTTTTTTTTTTTTTATTTTTTTTTTTTATTTTATTTTTTTTTTTTTTTTTTTGTTTTTTAATAATTTTTTAAAATTTTTTTTTTTTTTT
>NC_031488.1:1046963-1047994 GCF_001602025.1 Plasmodium gaboni | reverse complement strand
AATATAAAAAAATATATAAAAATAAAAATTTAAATAAAATAATTTTTATTATAAAAAAAAAAAAAAAAAATTTTTTAAAATAAAAAATTTTTTTATATTTAAAAAAATATATTTTTTTTTTTTTTTTTTTTTTTTTTTTTTTTTTTGCATTGTTTTATCTTTATATTAAATATGTTTTAAGCATTTAATTATACAATTCTTATAATTATAAATACATATTGTGTAGTTAAAGCTATATATATATATATATATATATATATATATATATGTGATTAAATAATTTATAAATCATTTATTTTAATATTTCATTATACTTTAACCTTTTTTTCTAGACGTAAAATAAAATGGATACAACATTTTAATAAGTCCGAACTAGTGAAAAAATGTATAATAAAAAAAAATACAGTCGCAATATTATTATTATGATGTATATTATATAACAAATGTATTATATATATATATATATATATAATTTTACATATATGGGGGCTATTTAATATATTTTTTTCTGTTTTTTTAAATAATCCTTTAAATTTTGCTAATATATTGCAAATTAAATGAAATCATTTTATAAATATTATGCTATCATTTTTTACTTAATGTTTAAATATAAAAACACAAATATATATACATATATATATTTTTTTTTTGTGTTTTTATTATTCTTTTACAAATAATTATCAAATTATACTATAAAATATGAGGAGAAAAAAAGTTATATAAGGGCAAAATTTTCATTACTTTTTTTTCTTTTATATTATAATTTTATTCATTATTTTTTCGTACAAAATTATTTTTACATATTAAAACAATGATTATGAAAAAAAACAAAAAATATAATATAATATTATGTATATATTGTAGTAATTATAATTTTTAAAGTAAAAAAAAAAAAAAAAAAAAAAATTTTTTTTTTGATTTTTCATCATTTATAATAAAATATAATATAATATTATATTCATTTTTTTTTTTTTTTTTTTTTTTTTTTTTTTTTTTTTTTTTTTTTTTTTTTTTTTTTTTTTTTTTTTTTT
>NC_031488.1:1038041-1046863 GCF_001602025.1 Plasmodium gaboni | reverse complement strand
AAAAAAAAAAAAAAAAAAAATAACGTAATAAAATGTTGACAAATTTGTATTAATATATGATTATTCTTATTTATAAAAAAAAAAAAAAAAAAAGAACGTCATAAAATGTGGACAAATTTGCATTAATATATGATTATTCGTATTTATAAAAAAAAAAAAAAAAAAATTAAAGGATAACAAGTATTTATGTGGCTTTAACAAAAAAAATAAAATAAAATAATAATAATAATAATAAATAAATATACATACAACTAGTATAATTATACTTATTTTATTACTTCATATTAAAGGCATATACTAAATAATATATATTTGATACCTTTATTTCTTAAAAATCAAAAATAATAATAAGTATAGAGTGTTATTAAAAAAATGGTATAAATAAGCACGTACTTTCTATCAATAAAAATTAATAAAACTCAAAAAAATGTTACTGTATTGTATAATGTAATGTATTGTATATTCTTTAATTTTGGAGACAAGGCTAATTCAAAAATATACTTAAAATATTATTCAAACATATATATATATATATATATATATATATGTATGTATGTATGTATTTATTTATTTGTTGATTAATATGAACATATAATAAAAGCCTATTATATATATAAAAACATATATATATATATATTAATATGAGGATATATTTAATTTATTTATTTTTTTTTTGTATTTAATTCGAGGTTATTAAATCATTATACGTTAAGTAAATAATAGTCAATATATTAAAACTTAAAATTTTGAAACGTTCTTATATATAAGGAAAAGCACTTTAAATGCACAAGAGATTTAAAAATATCTTCCCTTCAAATATATAAATAAAGAATAAGTTCCTATACTATTTTTATTAATTTAAAATTGGAAAAAATTAAAATATAATTAAAGAAAAATCTTTAAAAATGAGTTTATTATATATGTGTATGCACGATAATAACAAAAAAAAAAAAATAAAATAAAATAAGACAATAAAAGTTACATATTGTTATATGTGTTAATACATGTATCAATCCTTATTCTCATAAAAAAAAAAAAAATATATATATATGCCTTCTAGATCATGCGCATAATTATATATATGTCTTATATACTAATAGAATTATTCTTATCAATTTGTATATATTATATAAAAATATTATTTACTTCAATATATATATTATATATTTTTCTGTATTATCCTACTTAAAAATAAATAAAAAATAAATAAATAAAATAAGGTGTTTATATATTTATATTTTGTTATTTTATTATTTTTTTTTTTGTCTAATATGTAATATTCACCATATCCGCTTTGTGCTTATAACAATTGGACAAGTTCAAATTATTATGAGAAATAAATAAATAAATAAATAAATATATATATATATATATATATATTAAGATTTATATATTTTTCTGAGCAACATATTTTATATTTTTTTAATTATATTATAAATTTTTCTTATATTAAGAACTGTACATATATATATAATACCATCAAGTCCTAATTTTTTTTTTTTTTTTTTTTTTTCATATTTATTTTTTATGGACTTTAATAAAATAAACCAACTCTTGTCTTTTTATATATACACAAATTTTTATAACGCCTAATATATATATATATTTATTGATTTATATTTGTCTTTTCTTATGTCCTCATATTTGTCACCCAAGAATAAAAACAAATTATTGTAATATTTATTCAGCCTTCAATTGTATCATATGTATATAACAATATAGAGTTTATTCATAAGAATATTATACCCTTTTTTATAGCACCAATAAAAAAAGTATAATTATTATAATATATAAAAGACCAAAAAAAATAATAAAATTATATGATATAATATCATTGAATATATGGCATACCATTTTGGAAACAATAATATAAATAAATAAATATATACATATATATATATGTGTGTGTGCATTACCGTTTGTATAAACCATCCTTACCATGTTGATACATGAAAACAAAACATGCAATCCTGATGCTATAAAATATTTACGAATCGATTATAATCCCAACATTTTTTCACCTCAATATATATGTCAAAAAAAATACGTACATAAGCAAAAGGATGAGATATTTAAAAAAGAAAAAACTATATCACATAAAAATTATGAACCTAAATATTATAGTAATGATATAAAAAAAAAGGGTAATATTAAAATATATAAAAGTAATGATATATATAAAAATGTAGATAATAACCAGAATTATTTATATAAAGAAAAAAAAATTATTAATAAAAAAAAATGTACAAATCAAAATGATGAGATAGGAAGAAATAAAAAAACATACATGTTATCAAAAAAGGTTGATAATACAAATGAAACAAAAAAAAAAGAAAAAATGCCTCTTGAAAAATATACAACAGAAAGGCTTATACTAATTAAACATAATAAAAAAGATATAAAAAAGGAATGTGTCCAAAAAAAAAATATCAAAGTAGCAAATAAAAATAATAATATGAATATTAAAAAAAATAATGAACTCCAATCTAGCTTTATAATAAACAATAAGACAGAAAAATTGTTTTTCAAAAAGGAAAAAGTAATAATTAGTCAAAAAATAAAAGAACAAAAACAAAAAAAAATCAAAAACATCGAAAATTTAAATAATTCTTCTTATCTTAAGAAAGGTACAAAAAAAAAACATATGATACAGACAAAACAATATTGTAATAATGAAAAAATAAAAGATATATCATATGGAGAAATAAACAAAAAAGATAAATTAAAAAAAACTCATATAATCAAAGAACAAGAAAATATAAATAATAATTATATATTCAACAACAAAAAAGAAATAATAAAAACTAATAATATATCAAGAATAAAAAGTAATCAAAATGTTGATAACAAAAATAATATGAAAAAAGTTATATATAATGATTTTATAGAATTATATCCTATAACAAATATAAAAGAAAAAACAAAAATTAATAACACCCTTAATAACACAGAAAAGACAAAGAAATATCAAGCCCTCAAAAATAATATTAAAAAAATTAAGGCACAAATAAATAAGCAAAATGATATTTATAAAAATATATTCATATGTGAACAAATTAATAAGAATAATCAAACGTCTAAATATATAAATAAAAAAGTTACGGTTAAAAATAAAAATATAATAAATAATATGAATGATAAAATAAAATATCCTATACTCACACAATATAATAAAGCTACATTACAAACAAATAATATGTCTAATCATAATGAATATGTTAATCAAGACAAAATAAAAAAAAATAATAATTTATCACCAACAAAAAAAAAATATAATAATATAAATGTAAATGTAAATAAAATAAAAAATAAAGATGTTTATACACATAATCGTCATCTCAATGAAGAGCCTCATATTATAAAGAGCCAAGAAAGTATATTATACGATTTAATAAATAAAAAAAAAAACAAAGTGAAAATAAAAAAATTCTTACAAAATTCAGACAATGAAAACAATATAAGTGATTTAATAATTCAAGAAGAAAAAAAAAAAAAAATTAAAAAATCACTCAAGAGAAAATTTATACATTTTAATATATCTTCACTAAATGATATTAAAATAAAATCATATAAAAATAACAATCAAGACAAACATTATAATCATAATATCTTTCATGTACTATTAAAAAACAAAAAAAGAAAAATTCAAACAAATAAACCTAATGAAACAATCAATATAATAAAAAAAGACAACTGCAACATAAAATATATAATACAAAAAAAAATTCAAAGTAATACATATAAAAATAATTCACACAAAGATATTAATATAAATGTAAAAAAAAAAGAAAATGCTAATCATATGATCTATGATCACTATAATATTTTATGTAATCAAAACATAAAAAAAAATAATATTTTATATCCAGAAGGTATAAATCAGAAGCAAGAAACAAAATGTCATAATATCTCAGACACATATCAAGTTTATAAAAAAGAAAATCAAAATAGAAACGTATGTATTAAGTATAAAAATATATATACATATAATGACAAAAAAGGAAAAAACATATTATTACATTTAAATAATGATGATGAAGAAATATATAAGAAAAACATTAACATGAATAAATATAAAAATGGTGATTGTTCAGCATATCAAAAAAAACAACACGATGTCATGTCCACTAGAATTAAAAATAATTCTAATTATATAATTACATCAGATAAAAATATTAAAGCAGATCAGAAGAATTTAAAAAGTTTGAACTTTTATAAACAAATACAAAATGTAAATAATCATCTATCATATAATATGGTTTCAAATATAAAAACCAATATTTCAAATATATATGAAAAGAATAAAACATATAATAAACACATAAATAATTACAATGAATATAATAAAATAGATCCATTATCTTTTAATATTATAGAACAACCAAATGATCTAGAAAAAAAAAAAAATCACTCATCCAATATAAATAAATATAGACATTTATATAACAATATACACATTAACATGAATATCAATAAAATAGAAGATAACAATATAAAGGAAAAAAAAAAATTATATTATAAAATGTTGTCGGAGCAACATAAGGGTATTAAAAATGAATTCATCGAACTGAAACCAAAAGATCAAAATAAAAATAAAATTAATCAAATTAATAAAGATAAAAAAATATATATATATACACCAATAAAAAAAAGAATACAAAAAAAATATATTTATATATATGACAAAAGAAAAATAATAAACAAAAAACATCAGTCTATTATTATAATAGTAAATAAATTTAAAATTAAAGAAAATAACTTATTATTATTTTTAAACAAAATGAAGTTAAATAAATATACACTCGATGTCAAGAATGATATAGACATTCAAAATAATAATATTTTAAATAAAAAATATTCATATATTTCATGTATAGAATATAATAAATATATTTTGTATATAAAAAAAATGTACTTATATTTTTTAATTCTTTTAATAAGAAGGAACAAAATGGAAGAAAACAAAAAAAGTTTAAATAATTCTATTAGTATAAAAAAAAAATATAATAATAATTTAATTATTAATATATATAATAGACCTATAAATGTAATAAAACATATGGTGCTATATAAAATATACATATTTAGGTTCACATATATAATACAAACAATATATATAAACAAAAAAAAAATTACATATATATACAAAACAAAAAAAGAGACTATCACAAATTATATTGTAAATAAATCTATAATATATAATAGTTATAATAAAAAAATTCAAAAGAAAAAAAAAAAAATTAATATCAATATAATAAAAGACAATAAAATAAATCATATGATAATTCAAAATAAAAATATTATGATAGACAAGAGAATATATATTAATATATACATAATTAAATACAATAATATAAACAAAATATATATTATCATTGTAAAAAAAAATATATTCTTTCTAAAAATTATATTTATTAATATATATAATATATATAATATATATTATAAAAAGTATTATATATATATTATAAGTATAAATATAATGCACTTCCACAGAATAAATAAATCTCTTAAAAGTAATAATCAGATTAGGTGTTATCAATATGGAGACATAAAATGTGATATTAAAAAAGGAAAGAAAAAAGAAAGGAAAGACAAAATATATATATATTATATATATTGTATATATTGTATATATTATATATATTTTATATATTATATATATTTTATATATTTATATAATTTTTATATTATAAATCATCCACTTTTCTTTTTATATAACCAAGATGTAGTAGTACATTATAAACACACATATAATATTTTCACAAATAAAATTGATAGACATAGACATCTGAATATAGTTGTTATATATAATAGGGGACTTATAAATTTTTTTTTTTTAATATATATTCAAAATAAAAAAAAAAAAAAAAAAACAATTCACATATTCTGGACTATCAAATTTATTTATACATGTGGTGACTTATATAAAAAAATTAGTTCTATGAATTACAAAATATTTAATCAAATATCAATAGAAAGAAAAACTTGTAAAAACGTAAGAAACATAAAAAATATATGTTCATATAACAATCAGTTATTTTATAACATATTATACTTAAAACATATAAATAAAGATGAAGAATATATCAAAAATATAAATACATATAAAATATACAAACAAAAAAAAAAAAAAATTTTTAAGGAAATAAATATATACAACCATACACACACAAACATACAAACTATATGTAGAAAAGATGATATAACAAAAAATTTGAATAAAAGGTTGGAAGAAATTAAAAAATATATTTCCTTTTTTATTCAAAGAACAAATCTTGAGCATATTCAAAAATATATATCTTATAATATTATGAATCATAATAATATATTAAGAACAAAAAAAAATATATATATTATAAGAAAAAATAAAAATATGAGGGCACATACAAAAAAAAGAAATAATAAAAAAAAAAATATAGAAAGAAATGTATATCAAAATATATATGATAATATATATGACAATATATATGACAATATATATGACAATATATATGACAATATATATGACAATATATATGACAATATATATGACAATATATATGACAATATATATAACAATATATATGACAATATATATAACAATATATATCAAAATTTTAATAAACAAATTAATAATAAGATTAAAAATTATATCAATAAAGTTACAAATAAGACAATAAAAAAAAGGATTAAAAAAATTATAAATAAAAGAATACATAACCAGCTGAATAAAAAAATTAAAAAGATCTTCAACAAAATAATAAATAATATAACAAATAAGACAATAAATAAAACTGTACATAAAAATATAAATAATATATTATATAAAAAAATAAAAAACAAAATTTTTAATAAAAATGTAAATAATACAAGAAATAAAATAATATATAAAAATATAAATAATAATATATTATATAAACACATAAACAATATAAACAACAATATTATAAATAATCATATAAATAAGACAACAAACAAAATAATCAATCATAATATCGTAAAAGAAACAACAACATCTACAATAAAAGGTACAACATATGAACACCTACAACATGATATTTCTATAATAAAAAAAGATATCAAAAAAATAATGAAAAAAATGAAAAAGAAGAAAAGAAAAAATAATACATATCATATGAAAAAAAAAAATATAATACAACCGGGGGAATATAAAACAAATCTAACATTAGACAACTTAATAAATACACATTTGGTATTAGAAAAAATAAAAAATATGAATCATACATATAATAATTTAAATATAATTATAAATATAAATAATGATTTAAATAAAAATGTATATACACCTAACCTTCAAACAACAAAACCAAATGTAATAGAATATACAAAAAATATACTAGAAAAAAAAAAAAAGAAGAACCCTTATAAATTTAAAAATGAAATATTAAATATAGTAGACAAAAGAAACAAAAAACATATCAATAGTATAATAATAAAATCAGTCTTAAATGAAAAGAAAAATAAAAAAAATATATATCAAAACAATCTATCATTTGAAAAATTATATATAAAAAAAAATAAGTACATAAATGATATGACTGTAAAAAATAATAATATACAACAAGGCGAACAAATATATAATGTATTAAGAATGATTCTTATGAACAAAAAATTAAATAATATTAATAATAATAATAATAATAATATTGATAATTTTAAAGTGCTGACAAAAACAAATCAAGAAGACTCTCAAATCACAATTATAGATAAGGAAGAAAACAAAAATAACCATCACTTCAAAACAGAAGAACACAACAAAATGATAAAATATAAATGTGATCATAATTTATTCTTAAGAATAAATAACAAAAATAAAATAATAAAAAATAATAAATCCAATTTTTCATCCTTAAGAAAAATACATAGCAATAATATACAAAACATACAATGTGATAATATCAAGATAAAAAAGAAAAAAATAAGTCTAGAAAAAATATTTCTTAAAGAATATAAGAAATATATCAAACCAAAAAAAAAAAACAAAATTAAAATGAATTGTAAAAATAAGGTATTTTCCAAATTAAATAACCTAAGAATCTTTAAAAAAAAAGAAAAACTCAATAATATTATTAAGGATATCTTAACACATGAAAAAAATATTAAAAAAAAAATAAAACAAATATTAAACAAAGAGATTGTAAATAAAATAGTACATAATCATATAAAAAATAATAATAATAATGAAAAAAAAATGATTCATAAATATTTATATACTAATTTTCAAAATGATCATATACCAACAAATTGTTATGACCAAAACATAAAACATATAAATAAAAATAATAATAATAATCAGAGTGTAACACAAAAACAGAACTATCAAAATAATCATCTAAACAAACAGATACAAACAAAAGAAAACATAAATAAATTTATGAATACCAAAAGAGTAACACTAAATCATAATTTAGCAAATAAAAGAGCATTTTTTAATGCTACCGAAAAAAAAATATATATTAATGATGATGTAACCGAGGATTTCTTAGCTCATGTTGATGACTATGCAAGTACTATAATAGTTGAGGGTAAAGAAAAAAAATTTAAATTTGATCAGTTCTCTAGAGATGCAGATGATATATCGAATTTTTTTAGTTTATCATAACAAAACAAATAAAAATAAAATTAAAATAAATAAATAAATAAATACAAAATAAAAATAAACACAAATATAAAGAAAAAGAAAAAGAAACAAATGAATAAATAAATATTATAAACATTAAAATACAATCGAAAAAATATTATCTTTATGTGCAAATAAATATAAAAGAAGTAAAACATCTATTGGATTTTCAAATGATAAACAAGAAAATTATAAATTG
>NC_031488.1:1031292-1037741 GCF_001602025.1 Plasmodium gaboni | reverse complement strand
AAAGTGTAAATGATACTTAAATATATACATATATATATATATATATATATTTATCTAATAGTAAGGGCAAAAATTGAAAAATATATAATAATTTTAAAAAATAAAAAAAAAAAACAGAAAGAAATTAAAGGTGGGAGAGAGCAAGAGAGAAAGATACAAACCAAAATATAATGATAAAAAAAAAAAAAAAAAAAAAAAAAAAACACACATTCAGGTCATGAATTATAAACCATTTTTATATTATATATATATAATTTATTAAAAAAAATGAAATGAAACAGAAATTATCTAAATAATATGATAATATTATATCAAGTATAATTATTTATTATATATACATATATATATTACACACATACACACATATATATATATTAAGTACAATTAAGTATTATATGTATTACAAATATATTATATATATATTATATCATACATTTAATATATATATATATATATATATATATATATATATATATTTATATTTTTATATTTTATTGAAGAACTACTAATGTTTTCTTGAACACTTCAATTATCACGTAAAAATATGGATGTAAAAAAAACGATAATAAAATGCTCGAGCACACGAGAATTTACAAACGTGGAGAATTCCAAAAAAAATGAAGAAGCTTTAAAAAGTAGTAAGGAGGATTTTAGTGTTAATTTATATGATAACGAAATAAAATATAGTGATGATATGCAGACAATAATTAAGAAAGTAATAAATGAAAAGAATATACATTTTTATAAAAAGTATTCTTCTTATTTATTATATTTAAGTAATGAAAATCAAATGAATGATAGTGAATGTGATGATAGTTATACAAATGACGAAAATACAAAAGTATTTTTTAAAATACAATTAAATCCACAGAATATGAGTATAATATATAATATAGTAGATAAAAAAACAATCGAAAAAATATTATCTTTATGTGCAAATAAATATAAAAGAAGTAAAACATCTATTGGATTTTCAAATGATAAACAAGAAAATTATAAATTGACGAATTCAATCAATCGTACTAGTTCAACTGTATTTTTATATACACTAAGAAGTAGATCAGTAATTGAAGACAATCAAATTGATGCAGAAAGTTCTATAGTATATACAAAAGATGAAAATATAATAGAATTAGAAAATACTATTTGTAATTTGGTTAAGATACCATTATGTTATTTAGAACCTCTAGCCATTGTGAAATATGAAAAAAATAATTATTTTAATTTACATCATGATGGATCTTTTAGAAGAGCTACACTTCTAATATATTTAAATGATGTTGATAAAGATGGAGAAACTATATTCCCTTGTCATAATTTATCTATTAAACCCATACAAGGTTCAGGTGTTTTCTGGTATAATAATATATCTGTAGATGATGAATATGCAATTACATATTGTATTAATAAAATAAATCAAATAACATATGAAGAACAAAATAATAAATATCATCATATTTTAGATGAAAATAATAATTCTTCTGTATTTCTAACTGATAGTGCAAAAGTATATTATCCATCATCTTATAAAAATCAAGATCAAAAACCCACAACATCATTTCATAATTCATTTCAAGATGGATTCTTCTTAAAAAATAATAATACAACAACAAACAACACATCTATAAATACAAATGAACATTTTAATGATAACACAAATCCAAATCATGTTCTTAAAAAGAAAAAAGATCTAGTTAATTTTCTAAACGATAAAAATAATTTACAGAAATATTCAATTGATCTAGTTTATGATGAACTAGGCAATACATATATAGCCGATATGACAATGGTGCATCAAGGAAATAGGGTAACTGAACAGTATAAATATGTTATTAATTGTTTTTTTAACGTAAATATTGTTAGAAATATATAATCATAAACATAAACATGAACATAAACATAAACATGAACATAAACATGGAGACACATATATTATATATATGTGTGTAAATTATTACTATGTATAGACATATTTATATATATTAAAAATATATATATATATATATATATTACAAGACAAATAATTTGGAAAAAAGAAAAACTATTCATATGTTGTAATATATGGGTAACTTAATTATTATTATTCTCCATCTATGTATCCATCTTGTTGTGTATAAGAATATAATCTGTTATTTTTAAATATATATATATATATTTATATATTTTATAATTAAATTATATAAATTTTTCACTCTTTTTTTTTTTTTTTTTTTTTTTTTTTTTTTTTTTTTTTTTTTTTTTTTTTTTTTTTTTTTTTTTTTTTTTTTTTTTTTTTTTTTTTTTTTTTTTTTTTTTTTTTTTTCTTTTTCATTTTTTTCTTCTTTTTTTATGTGAATTAAGAATATTTTATTCATTATTTATAATTTATTTTAATTATCCTTATTAATAAAAAAAATGTTCAATAATACACAAACGGCTTTATATGTTTATAAAGGGTTAGGGTTTGGTAGATTTTTAGTGTACAATCTAAAATAAAAATATATAAAAATATATTTATATATATATATATATATATATATATATATATATATTTTTATATATATATATTTTTTTTTTTTTAATTTACCGGCTTTAACATTTGGGGTTTAATATTTTGATGTAAAATGTTTTTATCAACATCTTCGTCAATTTCTCCAATAAGGGTTCTACAAGGGCAAACATATAAAAATATTATATATATATATATATATATATATATATATATATATATTTATATATTTTTGTTTTTATTTTTATTTTTATTTTACACTGTATCTCCTCTAATTATATATACTCCCAAACTTATTTTTTCTAATGATTCTTTATATATTCTCTCATGGCAATTTCCTAAAATTATATTTGTCGTCTGGTCAAAGCCTTTTAGTTTTCCTGTGAATATTCGGCTATCATTTGTTATTACTAATATTTCATCTGAAAAAATAAAAACATAAAAATAATATGTATACATATTAATATATATATATGTAATATTAGAACATTTCTCTTACTTTCTAAGTATGACTCAATATTTATAGAACTCATATTTAGGAAACTTATATGTTCAAACTTTTTTTATATATACAAATATATATATTTTTTTATTATACTCTTTTTTTACATATATATTTTCTTAATACAAAAAAAAAAAAAAAAAAAAAAAAAAAAAATTATATCATTAATATTAATAAATTCTTATATTATCAACTGAAATATATATATATATTTATTTATTTATATTTATAAATTTATTTATTTTCTTTCTTTTTTTTTTCATTGATAATTTCAATTTAACAAAAATATTTCTCACCTTAAAAGGTATATTATATTTTTCTCAAATATATATATTTTTTCTTCAACTATATATTATTATATATATATATATATATTTTTTTTTAAGGCCTCCAAAATATTATATATCAACTACATATAATATATATTGCACACGTCAAAATAACATACATTTTAATACAATTTCTTTTTTTTTATTATTTCGAAATATTAAAAGAGTTATATTTGACTTTATTTATATTTATTATTTTTAAAATAAAATTTATTCTTTTTATCAACATGTTATAATAAATAAATAAATAAATATATTTATATATATATATTATATTTATGTATGCTTTATTCATTCCGTACATGTCACATTTCTGTATATTACCAAGATTGCAAAAAAAAAAAAAAAAAAAAAAAACATAAATTTAATATGAATTTTTTTATACAATTTACGAATGCTGCAAAATTATTTTTAAATAATGACTGACTACATGTCATATCATATGTATAATAATTAAAAAAAAAAGTTTGGTCTTTAATTAAAATATATATTTAAAATTTTGTCACATATATGAGTATATAAAAAAATGAATTAGTTAAAAATTATATGGATAAATTCAAAAAAATAAAATAAAATAAAATAAAATTAATTATTTAAAATATAAATAAATAAATAAATAAATATATATATATATATATATATATATATATCATGTAGATCTTAGGCTTTTTTAAAAATCCCTAGGATTTAACAAAATATTTGAATTAGATGGAAAATAAGTTACATTCTTTGATTTACTTAAATTTTCAGCAATTTCTCTAGCAGCTTCTAATTTCCTTATTTCTATTAAGCTTTTACCATACTCTTTAACAGCTGATGAAATTAATTTTGCTGCTTCTGCTTCACCTTGTGCTTTAATAACAGCAGCAATTTTTTCTTGTTCAGTTTTTGCTACAATAAATTTTACTCTTTCACTTTCTTGTTGCGCAACTTGTTTATCTTCAATAGCCTTAGCAAATTCTTTACCATAGCTTAAATGTGTAATAGCTACATCATCAAGTAATATATTAAAATGTTTAGCTCTTGCTGTTATACTTTCTCGTATTTCTTTTGATATTTTGTCTCTTTGTGTTAATAAAGATTCTGCATTATATTTTGCCACAACAGCTTTAAGTACTTCATTTCCAATAGAAGGTAAAACTCTCTCATCATAATCAGGTCCTAGGGTACTATGTAAATAAGGCAAATGTTGTGTATGAGGTCTAAATAATAATCTTAAACTTATTGTTACAATTTGCAAATCTCGAGTACCTGTTGTCGTATTTATTACTTTAGGTTTCATTTTTATATCATATATATATGGTGTTTGAAACCAAGGTACATAAAAATGACTACCCTCACCAAAAGTATTTTCACTCACACCTCCAAAACGATTAAACATCACACATCGTTCACCTCCATCTACATCATATATAAATGTATATGGAATTAAACTAAGTCCCCCTGCCACAACACTTAATTTCCCTATAGAAGATAATATTCTCTCCATCGATAAAAAAAAAATTGAACTCAATCAAACTATAAGTCCTCAAGGATAGCGAACATATAAATATGTAATAAATAATATATATATATATATATATATATTATAATGTTTTCTTTTTTTTTCTTTTTGATCAATTGTATACAACGTTATATATATTCCTACTCAAATAATTCTTAAAAAAAATAAAATATACATAAATATATATATATTTTGATACATTAAATATATTCCTTTATTTTAGTATAAAATTAAAATACTTATCTATATTTTTTAATGTTACTATATCTACAAAATTATAATTATCATAAAAATTATATAATATATATTTATATATATTAAGTTATAAATCATTCAGAATTAAATTAATAAAAAAGTTAAACGTTTTTAAACAAAATGCAAAAAAAAAAAAAAAATTCAAATCAAATAATGTAATATATATATATATATATATAATATATATATTTATTCGAAAAACAAAAAAAAAAAAAAAAAAAAAAAAAATTAAAGATGATAACATTTGAATATTATTATCCATCAACAGGTGCAAATTTATAAGTATAAAAATTAAGAATATGCATAAATAATTATATATATATATAATAACATCATAATATATATAAAATAAAAATTTTCATTATATGTAATAATATTTTATTCCCCACATATATTCTTTATATATTAAAAACAAATTAATTATTCCTTTTGATTCATAGGGTTTTCTGCTGATTTTTTAAACTAAAAAAATAAAAAATTTAAAAATTTAAATAAATAAATATATATATATATATATAATAATTTCATTTAATAAGCATATTTCTATGCATTTTTTTTTTTTTTTTTTTTTTTTATATATATAATTTTACCTGCTTCCATAACATTTGTTTATACTGAGATAACTTCAAGCCCTTATGTTCTTCTTTAATAATTGGTAAATTTTCTTCTTCAAATTTTTTATAGGCCTAATAAATAAACGAACAATATATATATATAATTATTATTTTTATATTTGATTATTCTGTTTAGCACATATTTTTAAAACTAATATATTTATATAATTATATATATTATTATACATATTTATTTTAACTTACAGCTTTAACGCTTTTTGTTTTTTCAAAGGACACATTTTCTAAAGCCGATATGACATTATCAATTCCAGTAGCTACAAAATAAAATAATAACATATATATTTTTATATTCAGTGTATATATAATAGTATAAAAAAAAATGTTATGATCTTTTTCATTAATTTTTTTTTTTTTTTTTTACCGTATATATATTCGTCGTAATTATTTTGTTCGTTTCTACGTATGTGATTTATATTCTCTTCTAATTCCATTTCATGTACATTTAGATTTTCCTTAAAAAAAAAAAAAAAAAAAAAAAGAAACATTAACATGAATAAAAACATAATTATAAACATATATACAGGAACATTTTTAAAAAAAACAATTTCTTCAAGTACCTTTTTCTTTTTTTCTTCTTGAAGTTCCTTCTTTTTCTCTTCAATTAATTTTTGAAGAATTTCAGATTGTGTGACCTTTTTATTTGTAGATTTCTAAAAAGAGGACAAAATTATATGAACACACAATATAACAATATCTTATGATATATATATATATATATATATATATATATATATAT
>NC_031488.1:1025682-1031279 GCF_001602025.1 Plasmodium gaboni | reverse complement strand
TTATTTGATTTTATGGATTTTTCTTCTTCTCCATATAGAGCCTTTAATTCTTTCTTCCTATCCAATTTTTGTTGCCTCTTATTTTCAGCCTCCATCTTAAAAAAAAAAAAAATATATATATATATATATATATATATAAATATATATATATTTTTTTTTATTATTATTATATGAATTATTATACACTTTCATTGTGCTTGTCATATTGTTGCTCTAAAACGTTTTATAAAATATCTATTATACTATTTTATATATATTTATTACCTTTCTTTGCATCTTTGCCTGAACCTTTTTATCATCATCTCTCCAGTATTCTTCTAATTTTTTTTCTTCTAATTCTTTTTGCTTTTTGTCTTTATCTAATTTTTTCCTCATACGAGCTTCTATAGCTCTCGTATTACCTGCACCCCATTGAGGCATCGTTTATTACAATATTTTATGAAATTAAAAAATAAGAAATATTATAAATATATATATATATATATATTTATACTTAATATATATATATATATATATATATATATATATTTATACTTATATTCTATTTCTAATTGTTACAATTCCTTTATATACATATATATTAATAAATATTTCTATTTTAATTATCTTTAATCAATTATATTTTATTAGATATTATAATTTTTTATCTTCATATATCTTATTTCAAATTTGTTAATATATATTTAATTATGTTATTAAAATGATTATATATATATATATATAATATATCTTTTATTTTACTGTTGTTTATATTATTATGACACTTTATGAAATAATCGTTATGGACATATCTTTATGACATATAATATTCATACAATAAATATCCATTCAATATCATTATCAATGTAATTTTTTTTTTTTTTTTTTTTTTTTTTTTTTTTTTACATTCATTAAAATTATTCATATATAAATTCTACATGTGACATCTTCTTTTTCTTTATATAAATAATTCAACTTTTAAGATGTTATTAAAAAAAAGTCATTTTTTCTTTATTAATAAACTGATGACAATATTTTTAAATATATATTATTATATATATGTACATATATATTTTACATGTGATAATTTTTTATATTATTATATAAATATAATATATATATATAATATATACATTATAATATGCATATATATATATATTTTTAATTTTAATGTATTTCAAAAACGGTTCGTCCCCAACTCAGGATTATTATTTTTTTTTTTTATAACAAATATAAAAAAGAAAAAAAATTAAAAAAAAAATATATACATAAAATAATATTTATGTAATAAGAAAGGAATAGTTTATAAACCTTTGTAATATATATATATAATATATATATATTTAAAAATTAAAAATTTTTTTAAGTTCATATTAAAAAAAAAAATACTAGAGATTACATTATTATATAAAAAAAATATACATATTATAAAATATCATAAATTGATATATATGTTAATAAATAATTATGGGTACACGTAATAACAAAAATAACAAAATTTATATATATTATTTGATAATTATGATATATTAATATATATTGTAACAAAAAAAATAATAAATATTTTATTTTTTATCATATAAAAAATTATGCACTTTTAAAATAAAGTCCTACATATATATATATATATTTTTTTTTCCTTTCATATGACTATTATTTGAATATCCTTTGAAGCAAATACATTAACATTATTTTTTACTTTTGTTTTTCTTTTTATTAAAATATTAGGTAGTGTTATATGTCCATATGTAAGTGGTATGAAAGACCAATCAATATGTAAGGTCTGATATGGTAACAAAATATTTTTCATACTTCGAATTCCTGATATGATATATTTTTTTTGTGAAACATTATTTAATATATTATTCATTTGTAAATCATTTCTTGTGACATCAACATTTTCATCATCCAAAAGATATTCATCTTGGTTTATTAAATTTTCCATGTTGTATGAAGAATAAGATGATGAAGTATAATCATATGATGACGATTCATAATCAGGAATATTAAAAAGAGTATTATTTATGTTGGCATTATATATATTATCATGATTTATATTATCATGATTTATATTATCATAATTTATATTATCATAATTTATATTATCATAATTTATATTATCATAATTTGTATTATCATTATTTATATTATCATTATTTTTATTTATTTCATTAAATTCATATATTTTTTTTTCATCATATTTATTAATAATCATTTGACTTTTTCTTTTTACCTCATTTTGGCTAGCTAATTTTTTTTTTTTTTTTTTTTTTACTTTTTCTTTTGGTAAGTCATATAAAAATATAATAATCTCCTCAGTTATATTTGTCTGATTTGTTATAACAGCTTGGATAGTAAATAATTCATTATATTTTACAATTTTTGAATATATTAAATCTATTTTTATTTTACTTTTCTTATGTTCGTTTTGTATATTCATTTTATTATTTATATTTTCTATATAATCTTCATATGGTAACTTAATGAAATTTGTAAAAATTAATTTCTTAAATATTATATTAAAAGGAAAAAAAAAACTTCCATAATTTAATTGATATTTAATATTCAAATATTTTTTATTAGTTCTAAGAAAATCACAATAAGTATTTTTATATTCCATTTTTATAATATTATCTCTTGTTATATTTTCAATATCAACAAGGTGAATTCTATTTATATTATTATTATGTATATATATATAATATGATATGAAAAAAAACAAATCTTTATCTAATAAATCATTATATATATTCTCTTTAATAGTATCATTATTATGTGTTATAATTTCTTCTTGTATATTATTTTCTCTATCATTATGAATCATATAATTCTCCTCTTCATCATCCTTTCTCAAATTCATTCTTGTCACCATTGTTATTAGAGAAGGCTCCACAAAATAATTAAGATTATATTTCAGCTCATCCTTAAAATAAATATTTTTGAAAAGAAATTCAAAACTTATTTTAACATTTTTTAATTCTCTCGGTCTTATAATGAAAGGTATACATAATAATTTTTCTTTCTCATCTTTATAAAATGAAAATAAGGTATTACTTATATAACCATTAGGATGATTTATATTATCATTATAACCAATTTTGTTTTCATACTTTTCATCTTTTGTATTTCTTTTTTTCATCATTTTTTTATTTTTCCTTTGTTCATATAACATATAACAGTTATTATTAAAATTACTACGACCGTATATTTTTTTCACACATGAGTTTTTTATATTATTCTTCATTTTTTTATCTCCTTTAATTTCAAAAAAAAATATATTCTCATCAAACAAAGTTTCCTTCTCATCATCCATATTGTTGTTTACATTTTTATGTATCAGTTTGTAAAAGTTCTCACTAATTTGTAATTCCTCTTTTGTATTAAAATAATTGTTATTACTGTTATTGTTGATAATATTGATATTATTCATATTATTCATATTATTGATATTATTCATATTATTCATATTATTCATATTATTCTTATTATTCATATTATTCATATTATTCTTATTATTCATATTATTCATATTATTCATATTATTATCATCACTATAAGAATTATATTCTTCCTTATCACTACTTAGACTACTATCACAATCTGATATCTCCTCCGTTTGATTATCATCATCCATGTAAATATAATTTTTTTTTATTTTTTCCATATTATATTTTTCTTTTTTTTCATTATTTAAAACAGTTTCATTATCATTATTATACCATTTATATATATCTTTCTTTCCTCTTAATGTTATATTTTGTCTGTTTTTAATTTTATGTATACTTATCACGTTTTCCTCATTGCTCAATAAATAAAAGTCAACATGATCAATATCATCTATGATATAAGAAAAATTTAACTCAAAATTTTTAATATAAGTTGAATACTTAATAAATATATATGATATATTATATTCATTCAAATATAATTTATCATTTCTTGAATATATATAATAATTAATATACTTCAATAATGACATTTTATATAAATATTTATCCTTATTATAAATTATTTTATTCTCATATTTATTCATATATATTCCATCCTTTAACTTATAATAATCAAATTTATTTTTTGTTAAGCAATTCATATTTTTTATTGGGAAGATTTTTTTTTCTTCATCCAAGCTATTTATATCATTTTTATTAAGTGTGTTATGTATAGGAACAAAAGAACATTTATGATCAGACTGTTTTATTTCTTTCTCATAATTTATCATATTATTATTACTCTCATGAGTGTTTTCCTTGCATGAGACATCATACATACTATTAACATCAACATTGTGAACACACAAACTGTCGTCATATTCATTTTTAGTAACCACATTTTTATTCTGAGCATTATATAATTCCATGTATTTCCTCTTACAATGATAAACAGATATTTTATCAATACGAATTCTTATAATTTGATTAAATATAAAAAGATATAAGTCGAAATAATCAATATTCATTTCATTTTTCCATTCTGAAATAATAAAACTTACAACACTTTTTTTTTTTTTTTTTCTATTCATAAATTTACATACATAAGAATCATTATTTTGAATATTATCATTTATATTTTTATTCTTAACATTTTGTATATCCAAATTAAGTTTATTAATCATATCCTCTTCATTTGTATTAATACAAAAAAAAAACATCATATCTTCAAATGCATCATCAATTTGGTAGGTAAAATATTTTTTATCATCATTTATTGAAATAACAAAAAAAGGCAAATATATAAAATTATTATGACCATGTTCATTTAAAAATATATCCTTTATTTCAAAAAAGGCATACAAATTATTACTATTAATATTATTATTATTATTATTATCAAAAAATATATAAAACATATCTACATTTATATTACAAAGTGATAAATTAATATCATTATTCATATATAAATTATAATTCACCATATCAAAATAATTACTCAAAAATTTTATAAAATCTTCTCTCTCATTATTTTTCTTATTCTTAATTAATATATTCAAGTAAACAAAACATATCTCAACAAATAATCTTTCATATTCTTTCTTATCCACATTAAAAAATTCCAACTCCTTCTGACCATCCTCCACATCTACTTTTATATTCTCATGATATAGCACAAAAGCTAATGAATTTAAAAGTAAGTATAACAGTGGTTCATAAGCGACACTATTCCTAAAGGTAAAAGTATAAATAAATATATATATATATATATATATATATATATATATTTATATATATATATATATTTATATATATAATATATATTTATGTATATAATATTATATGCATATTTTTGTATAAGCTATAGAACACCATATAATTTTTTTTTTTTTTTTTTTTTAAAATAAAACATATCTCAACAAATAATCTTTCATATTCTTTCTTATCCACATTAAAAAATTCCAACTCCTTCTGATCATCCTCCATATCTACTTTTATATTCTCATGATATAGAACAAAAGCTAATGAATTTAAAAGTAAGTATACCAGTGGTTCATAAGCGACACTATTCCTAAAGGTAAAAGTATAAATAAATAAATATATATATATATATATATAATATATATATTTATATATATAATATATATTTATATATATAATATATATTTATTTATATATATATATATATTT
>NC_031488.1:1022534-1025525 GCF_001602025.1 Plasmodium gaboni | reverse complement strand
TTTTTTTTTTTTTTTTTTTTTTTTTTTTTTTTTTTTTTTTTTTTTAATGTTACCTTTCTCTTATATATTCAATATCCAACTTCAACCTCCTCAGACTACACAGGAATTCCTCCTCGTCATATTTCTCTTCTTTTAAATATTGCACGTCCAACCAGTTTAATATAAAATCATCTTTCGGGTGTGTAAAAAATTGTAAAAGTAAGAAGGCACAAAATAAATATTTTTTCTGCTCATAATATATAGTACATAAAAAATATAAAATTATTAATGATAAACTATTTATTTGGTTTATCTTTATTATACGATATAATTCAATCAAAAAATTTAATATAAAATCATATAAAAAGGAAATACTATCCATTTTAAAATATATTATATAAGAATGTGGGAAATTTTCTATAAGGTTGTCTTTTTTTTTAACAGCTTTTATTTTGTTATATATAAAAAAACAACAATATATACCATAGAGTACTATATCTTGTATATATATTTGAAAATTTTTAATAATTCGATAAAAATAAAAATACACACAAGAAAGTAAATTATAATATAAATATTCTTTTAATATCTTATTATATAATAATAATAAGATATCTAAATTCTTTTCTTTTAATTTATTTATATATGATAATAATAATAATTTTTCTTCATCATCATTATAACAAAAATTATTATTATTACTATTATTATTATTATTATTATTATTACTATTATTTTTACTATTATTATTATTATTACTATTAATATTATCATTTTTTTTATATTTTATCTGATTTACAAAAAATTTATTTTCTTTCTTATCATTATATATATTAAATATATTAAAAAATTCTTGAACCATTTGATGTTCCTCATTAGTCATAGATTGATTCTCCATTAATGTTAATTGTATTATCTTATTATGTGTATATATATGATGTATGGCTTTCTTAATATCTTTAAAATACAAATATATATATATCATACGTATACTTACACAATTAAAAAATATAACATAATTAAAATATTGTAATAAATCTGAAAAAATATTATTACCAATATGTTCATAAAATACTTTACATATATTTACATATATTTTCATACTCTCATCATATTTTTCTAACATTTCTAATATATATGCTTTTTTAAAATTATATTTAAAAAATGATAATAAATTTATATTACTTTTCCTTTCATAATTTATTATATATTGTTTAAAAAAAGTAGTAACACAATCTTTTAGTAAATTATCTAATTTTTTTATTTTATTATGTATTTCTTTTAAACCCAATGTAATAAATATAGCACTAATATTCTCACAATTCAACATACTTATATGTTTAATATAATCTTCTGTATTTTTTGTATTCTCTGGTAATATAACTAATAAAATTATCTTACAAACCTTTTTCCTTTTCAATATTATTTTATTAATTTCTTCAATTCGATTTAATAATTCTTTGTTTATTTTATTCATGTATTCTTCATTTTGCACATAACATAATTTATTATCATCCATATTAAGATCCTCACATGAATTATTCATATTATTAAAGCTATTCGGGTTACTATAATTATCAATATTATTAAAGCTATTGGGGTTATTATAATTATCAATATTATTAAAGCTATTGGGGTTATTATAATTATCTACATTATTAAAATTATTGGGGATATTATAATTATCTACATTATTAAAACTATTGGGGGTAATATAATTATTTATATTATCATAACAATTCATATCACCCATATTGTATATCCCTTCATTTATAATACCTTCCTTATCAATATAATAACTACTACCTCTCCTTTCGTTATTCTTATTTTCACTTTCAATAGTATCTTTTGAATTAGACTGTATCTTATGTTGACTATATATATGTTGCCAGTCAACACATAAAATTATAACAGATGATACTACTTTTATTTTTTTTAACCACAAGGATAATATTCCTTTTTCCTCATCTTTAATATTATCATTTTGTATATTATTAATTTTGATAATATCATTATAATTATAATTATTTATTATTATATTCTTATCGGTCATATTATTCTCAAGATTTTTTATTATAACATCTTTTATATTATCATGAACGATAACGCTCACATTTATATTTGCTCTATTGTATATTTCTTCTTGATACAGGTCCATCTTATATAGCAATTTTTTTTTTTACTTTTAAATAAAATAAAAAAAATAATAATAATATAAATAAATAAATAAATATATATACATATATATATATATATATATATATATAATATCCTTTGTGAGCTATATAATGACTCACATACATATTATATATTTATTTATTTTTAGTGACAAGCTTAAACCTTTATTATATACGCCTATTTTCTAATAATTTCTTTCCTTTCCAATTTTATTTTTATATAACTTATTAGTTGACACATAATTTTTATATTTATAAAAACATTTCATATCTTCATATTTTCAAAAACATTACAATCTAACTTTTAAGATTGAAACACGAAATTAAAAGGTACATTTATAAGTATAATATTATATATATTAATGAAGATATCATGTTATTTTTTTATATATAATATGAAAAAAACATACACATAATTATTCTTATTATAAATAAATATAAATATATATATAAATATATATATAAATATATATATAAATATATATATATATATATTATTATTTTATTTTTTTTTTTTATTATTTTTTTTATGTATCAACTTATTTATAGTTAATATTTCATATTTATCTTTATTTTCTTATAATATTCTGGAAAGGAAAAATATCATTCAGCATATTTTCTACATAAATATAAAAATAAAAAAAAAAAAAATTAATATATTAAAATATATATATTATGAGGAAAATTATAAGAAAAAAAAAAAAAAAAAAAAAAAAAATAAAATAAAGAAAAATAAATATAAAAATAATATAAATAATAAAAAAATAAACAATGAAAAATAAAAAAATAAAAAAATAAATAATAAAAAATAAAAAAAAAAAAAAAAAAAAAAAAA
>NC_031488.1:1019062-1022234 GCF_001602025.1 Plasmodium gaboni | reverse complement strand
ATTAAAATATATATATTATGAGGAAAATTATAAGAAAAAAAAAAAAAAAAAAAAAAAAAAAATTTATAATTATTATTATAAAAATATTTAATCCAAAAAAAAAAAAAAAAAAAAAATTTGTAAAAAAAAAAAAACAAAAAAAAAAAAAAAAAAAAAAAAAAAAAAAAAAAAAAAAAAAAAAAAAACCTTATAATAATATTAAAGATATAAATTCAATTCAGAACAATTTTTCATTTATATTATAAAAATTATGTAATATAAGAAATATCATTTTTAATATACATTTTGAATTGTTGTAATATATATATATATATATTTATTTATATAAGGAAATATATATAATTTTAGATTTTATAATATATAATATAAATTCTTATATATATTTCTGTCTCCTTAATCTTAACATTATTTACAAATTTAATAACTTTTTCTTGAAACAACAAAATAAGGAAATTACATAAATATGTTTAAATATATTATATATATATTTAAATTATGTTTGAATAATTTTTTTTTTTTTTTTTTCTTATAACATTTCTTTATATTAATGAATATTCCTAAATTTTATTATAGGTAAAGCAAAATATTTCTCTTTTATTTACCATCTTAAATATAACAACCATTTAAAATTACATATATTTTATATTTCTTTTTTTTCAACTTGGTTCTGAAATAAATAAACAACAACAATTTTCCTTATAAATAATCAAAAAAAAATAAAATAAAATAAATATATGTATATATATATATATATATATATATATATATTGTCAATATCAAAGATATATATGTAAAATATATATTTTTATAAAACCTCCCAAAATTTTTTCCTATATCATTTGAAACGTATACATATATATATTATATATATATATTATTTTTTCGATAAAATCTCTTTATAAATTTAATATATATATTTTTTTTAATATGAAAAAAAAAAAAAAATACACATTTTATGAAAAAACTTTCAACACCCGCACACATATACATAATAACATAAAAAAAAAAAAAAAAAAAAAAAAAAAACAAAAAGTGGCACTTTGCATATACAAAGTTACCAATGTCAAAGGTGTTACAAAAACTTTTATTTGATACATAAAAAAAAAAAAATATATTTTTTTTTTTAACATTTCCTTTATTATTTTATTTATTTTCATTTACACCCATTTTACATAAACATCAACCCATACAAGTTCATACAAATAATTAACATATAATATATATATATATATATAAATATGTGCATATATATACCTAATTTTTATTTTATATAAAATAGAAATTCCATATATCTATTTAATAAATTACATATTTCTAAGGTTAAAGGATTGAAAAAATTTGGGGATTGTTCTTACCTTTAAAAATATTACATGCAAACAAATTAAATATTATAAATTAAAGAATAAAAAAAAAAGTATAATCAAAATATATATAACCTGCACATAAATATATATTTTTTATTCCCAAGTTAAGAAAGACAATAAGAATCAAAGCTCATAATATAAATCTAGTTCGAAAAACAAAAATATTTTTAAGAGGGAAAAGAAAAAAAACTTCTAGTTATCTTTTAAGTTAAGGATTTTAATAATATAATTTAAAAGTTTAATATATTCAAAATTAACTCTTTCCCTTTTTTTTTTTTATAAAATGGAAACTGAAAATGTTTCTTTAGCAAATGAGGAGAATCAAAATGAAAATTATGGTTAGTTTCCAAAATGAAAAAGAAATATACATTTATATATATATAATATTACACTATAATATATATTTTATTTTGCTTTTTTATTTTTTATTATAGAACAAGAAGAAAACATATTAGGTAACATGTGAAATAAAAAATTACCATATATAAATAATCATATATATATATATATATATATATATATTTATATTTAATATTAATTAAAACTTTGTTTCATATTATTTCTTTATTTCTTCATTCAGCACAAGAAGCAGAAATTGTTTTAATTACTACCTCACTCGGGGGTATTAAATCTTCGTTTTTTTCATCCTTAAGAGCTCACCAATTATTGAACTGTAAGAAGTATATTTATTTTTCAATAGATGCCAATAGAGATACAAGTTCAGCAAAAAGTAAATACAGAGAAAATATAAAATATAAGCAAATATACACACATATACATATATATATTGTTGAATATTCGTTTATATTTATTAATACATATTAATTTCTCATGTTACATTTAACTTTTTTATTTTTAGACCTGAAGGATATAGAGTTATTTAATAAGTGGAAAAAAGGAAAGATACTCCTTTCCAATGAAAATGGAATTGTTCTTCCTCAAATATTAATTGATGGCGTACCATTAGGAAATGATGTAACAATGCAAAATCTAGAAGATGAAGGTATTTTAGATTATATAATAGCTAGATTGAAATGTCCACATTGTTTGATTGATAAATCAAATATTGAAGAACGTTGTCCTGGTTGTAAAAAATATTATGTCACATTGATTACAGATGATCTAATTCAAAATGAGTCTGTTATTAGAATACTACAAGGAGAACCTTATAAAGAACCAGAAAACTAATAATTATATATGTCCAATTTGTATATATATATGTATATATATACATAGATATACTTTTTTAATTCAATATAGATTTTTTTCTCATTTTTATTTATTTTATATAATCTTCAATTTGTTCATATATATATAAAGAAAAAAAAGAAAAAAAAAATTTTTTTTAAAATATATATATTTTCTTATATATTTATTAAAGATTAATGAGACTAAAAATAATTAAATATTACACAAAAATAAAAAAATAAAATATAAAAAATAAAAGAAGAAGAATGTCGACATTTTGTAATATTCTTTATATTATTTTTATATTTTTTTAACTTGAACATTATATTTACCTGACCCGTTCATAAAAAATATATCTTATTATAAATAGAAAAAAAAAAAAAAATTCATAAAATTTTATAAATAGCTATATAATTAAGGATAGTTCTCAAAAAAAAAAAAAAAAAAAAAAAAAAAAAGAAAAAAAAAATGCTATAATTTTTTTTTTTTTTTTAATATATAAAAATAAATAATATTATATATTTTTATATATTATATTTTGTTATATATATTTTTATTTCTTTTTTTTTTAATATATTTCTTTATTTTTATTTTTTTTTTTGTTAATATATTTTTTTTTT
>NC_031488.1:1011476-1018762 GCF_001602025.1 Plasmodium gaboni | reverse complement strand
TGTTTGTTTTCTATTTTGTAACTACATATGAAAAAAAAAAAAAAAAATGGTGAGATGTTGTTTCTATAATTTCTGTCCACATTTAAAAATTAATACAAACATAATATATTTTTAATTTATATATTTTATAATATATTAAAATAGACATAAACATAAATATGAAACAAATATATTTGAATGTATGCTTTATTTATATATAATACAGAATATATCTTTGTTATATGAACATGAATATTATATATTAAATATATGAGCACTTTATATATTTATTTATTCATTCATTTATTTTATTTTATTTTTTATTTTTTATTTTTTCCGTTCATTAATATATTTATATATGCATATTAATTTATGTCTACATTTAAGAAATAAAAAAGTTTTATGTTTCTTTTTAAGAGATATTTTTTAATACATGTTGTAAAAATTTTGGTCATATAATAAGCATATTATACATCTTCATATATATATATCTTTGATATTAAAGAATAATGTATAAAATAAAGGCAAAAAAGACAACCTATTTTTAAAACATATGAATTAGTGTGCATTATATTTTATATTATAGTTCATATATCATTTTAATATATATATATATATATATATATATATATATATATATCATTTAATTTTTATTTTTTTAAATTAAAAGTTGTAACATAACATTTATATACATGATATTTATAAAAGGATGAAATATAATACATCTTTGTTCGTTGCACTTATAATAGGCTTATGCCAAGCAGTAAGTGCCCTTATAAGAAATTCGAATACTCCTCAGGCCTTTTTAATACCTGAATTGAATAATAATGAAAATACTGAATTTAATAATAATGAAGAAAATTGTGATATACAAAAAATAGCGGAAGAAATGATGGAGAATTTATTGAATGAAAAAGATATGTATACTAATATAATGGTAGCATTACAAAATAGATTAAGTGATGATTATTTATGCTCAGAACCAAAATATGAGAATATATGTATACATGAAAAAGATAAAATATCTTTATCTTTTCCTTGTTCAAATCCTAAATATGAAAAATTAATACATAAATTTACATTTAAAAAATTATGTAATTCTAAAGCAGCTTTTAATAATACATTACTTAAATCTTTTATTGAGGAAGATGAAGAACAAAATACATTTAGTCTTATGCTAAAACAATTTAAAACATTATTAACATGTGTGGATGATGAATTAAAAGGTATATATAAAGAATCTATTGATTTATTAATCGATTTAAGAACATCTATTACTGAATTAACACAAAAATTATGGTCAGATAAAATGGTTAATGTTTTAAAAAAAAGAGAATTCCTAATAGCTGGTATTTTGTGTGAATTAAGAAATGGTAATAAATCACCACTAATTAGTAAAAGTTTAGAATTTGAAAATCTAGGAATCTTAAAAATTAATAATGAAGAATTATTAAATGAAGCTTATAACGCTTTTTCAGATTATTATTATTTTTTTCCATATTTTATTCAAAGCTTATTACAAAAAGGAGGAATGATTGAAAGGTTAATTAAAATCCATGAAAATTTGACTAAATATAGAACTAAAGATATGGTAAATAAAATTAATGCACAATCAAAGGGTGAAGTATTAAATAATGAAGACATACTTAATAAACTAAATAATTATAAGCATTATTCAAAACATGGTATATCTTCATTTATCCAATCGAAGGAAATAAAAATAGTAAACCAAAATGTAAGCACTGACAACACAAATAAGAGTCACCAACAAGATAATAATAGTAAAAATAATAATCAACAGGTAAATAATAATAATAATAATAATGATAAACAAGTAAATAATAATAATAATGATCAACAGGTTAATAATAATAATAATAATAATAATCAACAAGTAAATAATAATAATAATAATAATCAACAAGTAAATAATAATAATAATAATAACCAACAGGTAAATAATAATAATAATAATAACCAACAGGTAAATAATAACAATCAAAAGACAAATAAAAACGATATACATGCACAAAATAACAACCACACAACTGCAGAACACAAAAATAATATTTTATTCAATCCTTTATACTCCATCAATCCAGAAAAACCAAAAGATATTGTTAGATTATTAAAAGATTTGATAAAAAATTTACATATTGTTAAATTTGAAAATAATGAACCTACCACAAAAATAGATGAAGAAGGAATTAGAAAACTTTTAGAAAATACTTTTTTCGATTTAAATGATGATATTCTTATAGTACGTTTATTATTAAAACCACAAACAGTAATATTAACAGTCATACAATCCTTTATGCTAATGACCCCTTCTCCATCAAGAGACGCAAAAGCTTATTGTAAAAAGGCATTAATTAATGATCAACTAGTACCAACCAATGATACTAATATTTTGTCAGAAGAAAATGAATTAGTCAATAATTTCTCTACCAAATATGTTTTGATTTATGAAAAAATGAAATTACAAGAATTAAAAGAAATGGAAGAAAGTAAACTAAAAATGAAATATTCAAAAACAAATTTGTCAGCTTTAGAAGTTAGAAATCCACAAAATAATAAAGATAAAAATGATCCATCCAATAATAATAATAACACAAATAATAACACAAATAATAATAATAATAATAGTAGTAGTAGTAGTAGTACACCATTAATTGCTGTAGTTACTGATTTATCTGGTGAAAAAACAGAAGACATAATAAATAATAATGTAGACATAGCAACATTATCAGTTGGAATACAAAATACTTTTGAAGGACCAAATGCAAAGGCTGCAAGTTTAATTAATCACATTTCATATGCAACAATACTTTTTTTCTCTTTTATTTTAATTAACTTGTTAAATTAAATCTTATTATAATTAAAACATAAAATTAAAATGTGTGCCATTTTTTTTTAAATTATTATCATTATTATTATATATGGTATGTTTTTACAAAATATATGTTATTATTTTATATATGATATATTTTATATAATATGTTACATACATTTTTCTTGCTTTTTTTTTTTTTTTTTTTTTTTTTGTTTTCCCTTTAATATTTCATTTATTCCTTTTCTTCTTATGTGTATGTTTTTTTTCAAATATATTTTATTATGTGTTGGTATATATATAATAATTATATGTACATCTAAATATTACACATTATCGTTTATATATATGTGTATATATTTTTTTTTTTTTTGGTTGTTGTTTTGTTATATATATATATATATAATATATTTATATTTATTCATTTATCTTTAATTTTTTCTTTTTTTCAAATAATTCATCAAATTTAATAATTTATAAATAATATCAAATAAAAAAAAAAAGAAAAGAAAAAAGAAGGAAGGAAAAAAAAAATTAAAAAACCACCTTGCCTGTTCAGGCAACTTTGGTCATAAATAGCTAATTCAAAAAATTATACAAGACAATAATAAAAAAAAAAAAAATAATAATAATATACCTTTTTATAAATATATCAATAAAATTATTCTGTTTTTATTTATCATATACATTGAGAAAAGGAAAACTTTATAACTATAGTCAAGTTAAAGAATATATGAATAAAAATATATATATATATATATATATATATATATATATATATATGTGAATTATTCTGCTGTTTCTATAAGGTTATATACCTCCTTAATAATTACATTATCAATATTGGTTTTAAAACATTCCATAAGTAGAGATAATTTTTCTTTTAATGATTCCATTTGTATTTGCTTGAAAATTTGTTTTTCCAAAGAAATTGGTTCATGATTAATATCAATATTATTATCATTATTATTGTTGTTATTGTTTTCGTTGTTGTCTGATATATTATTTTCATGATTTTTGATTTGCTTATTTCTTAATTTCATCTGATTGTTAGTAGGTGTTAAATTTTTTTTCAATTGATTTGATGCTCTTTCAATTTTAATAAATAAATCATTTATATTATTTTCTAGCTTTAAATTATTTTCTTTAATTTTATTAATTTTTTCTTCAATATCTTGACACTGTAATTGTATATTGTTGAGTTGTGAATCTCCTTCTTTAATTTTTTTATTATAATCGTTTATATTAGTTTCTAGATTATTGATATGATCATTTATTTGTTGCCATTTTTTATTTAATTTATTTTTTTTTTTTAATAATATTTTATATTGAGGATCTATAGATTTAATATTATCATTGAAATCTTTATTTGTTTGTAGGATATCATCTAATGTTCTTTGAAAGTTTTTAGTTTCCATATTTTCTTTGTCAATTTGTTCATCTATTTGTTTTAATTGATTTTTTAAATTAATAATATCTTGATCGATTTTCATTTTATAATATATATGTTGATTTTCATTAGGAGAAATGTCTTTGTGTTCCTTATTTGTTTGGTTACATAAGATAATACTATTTAATTTTAGTTGTAGATTATTACATTTATTTTTTTTTTCATAGAGTTGTATATTTAATTTATGTATTTCATCATTAATATTTTTTATGATAACTTTTAAAGATTCCATATGTGCATTAATATCTTGTTCAGATAATTTAGCATTGTTAATATTTTCTTTTTTTTTTTTTTTACATATATTTAAATTATCTACATGTTTTGAAAACGTTGATTTAAGTTTATCTAATTCAATTTTTAAATTTAATTCAATAAGTATAATATTTTCTTTTTCTTTTATTTCATTATTTATTGTACTTTCTAAAGATTTAATTTCCATTTGTAATTTTTCATATACATTTTTATAATTAACTTTTTGTTCTTGTAATTCATTTTGATATATTTTAATATTTTTTATTTCTATATTAATTCTTTTCATTTCATTATTTAATGTATTATATATATCTTCATTTTTGTGTAACTCTTTTTCTAATAATAAGATTTTTTTTTGATTTTCTTTTTTTCTTTCAAAGGTACTAATACCTGAGATTGTGTTTATTTTTTTTGTTAGAACTTGTGTCTGGAAATCAAATTTGTATAACATTTCTTTTTGTCTTTCTAATTCTTTTTCTGTCTTTTTAATATTACTTTTTATTTGTTTAATTTTGATTTGTGTACCTAAAACATCTGCTTCTAATGTTATATAATCATTTTTTATTATTTGTAATGATTGAGTTAATTGAAATTTTTCTAGATCTAGATTTTTAATTTCATCTAACAAACTTTGTAATTTATTTTCTAATTGAACTAGAATATGTTCTGTAGATTTTATTAAATCATTTTTTTCAATATTATTTAATTGTTCTTTTTGATATTCCTTTTTTGATTCTTCATAATTATTTGACATAGTTATATATGTATCATTTAAATTTTGTAATGTATTTTCTAGAGTATTTTTTTCTTCTTGTAATTTTTCTTTGATTTCATATATTTCATATTCATATTCTTTATTTAAATGATCTGAATCTATAATACATTGATCATATGTTATTTGTTGTTCATTTAATTCTTTTCTTATTTTATTTATATCAAATTGAATTTTTTTAATTTCATCATTTAAAATACTATTTTTATTTTTTTGTGTATTTATAAGATTTTCTTTATGTGCACATTTATTTTGTAAAACCTTTTGTTTATTTATAGTTTTTCTATAATCTTTTTCAAATGTATAGATAGTTTTATCTCTACATGTTATCATATTTATGATACATTTATATTTATTTGAAATATTTTTAATATCTTTTTTTATATCATAATATTCTTGTACTATTGATTTAAGTTCTATATCAAATTTCATATTATTCATTTTTACTTGTTCATATTTTTTGTCTTCTTCTATTTTTTGGTTATTATATTTTTCTAAATTATATGATACATTTTGTATTTCTTTATCTTTTGATAATTTTATTTTTTCTATTTCATATTCTTCTTGTTGAATAATTTTTATTTTATTTATAAAATCATTTAATTCGCTCTCTTTAAGCATTAATTCTTTTTTGATATCTTCTATATTTTTCTCACATGTGGTTATATCATTTTCTGTGTCTATAATTTTCTTATTATTTTTTTCTCTTTCTAATTTGATATTTTTATTTTCTTTTTTTATAAACATATTTTTAACTTGTAGACATTTTAATATTTCTTTTTGATCAAACTCAATTTTTTTCTTTTCTTCAATACTCTTTTTGATATTTTTTATTTTTTTCTTTTTAATATTTACATATTTTTCTAATTTCAAATAACGATTTTTCATATTAAATATATCTTTATTTTCATCTTCTAAAAGTTTTTCTTTCTTCTTTATATCATCAGATAATACATTTATAATATCATCACTCCATTCGCCATAATATCTATTATCTTCATTTAAAAAACTATCATTTATCATCTTCATCTGAATATTATTATCACTATCCTCATTCTCAGAACTATTATAATTACTAAGTATATCATCTGTTGATATATCACTTGTGTCATATATATCATCTAATGTTTTTTTATAATATGAAGAATCTGTATCCTCCTCTTTTTTCTTTTTTAAGTCTATTACATTCTCTACATTATATTTATCACTACAAACAGAACCGCTGTTACTCTCTATATGTTCATATTTCTTATTTAATATAAATCCATCTTTCATTTCATTTCTAACATCATCCATATTAATGATATCATGATTATTTGAATGATTCTCATTTATTTCTTTTTCATCTTCAAAGGGTTTATGCGTATCTTCCATATATTCTTCGCTCATTATATTTATCACAAAAAAATAATATATATAAATAAATAATTATATGATTTAATTTTTAAAAAAAATATATAACTACACACATAATAAATATATATATATATATATATTTTCATTTATATAAAAATCAAGAGTGGTGAATTTTTTTTTTTTATTTACCTATTGGGTAATATAAAAAAAAAATATATAAATATTAATATGTACATAGTATATATATATATATATATATATATATATATATATATATATTTATTTATTTATTTATATTTTTCTTTAAAAATTAGACACGCTCTGTAAATTCATTTTATTATGAACATGTCTAAAATATAAATCGTCATAAAAAAAAAAAAAATATTAAACATATGTATATACTAACATCTCTTTTATGCTTTAATTCAAAAATGAATTAAAATATATATATATATAAATATATATATATATATATATATATATATATATATATATTATATTTTTACACCTATATTTTATATATACATGTTTATATGCATAATGAATATAAAATTTCAACAAGATGAAAAAATAATTCACTCAATATTTGAAATGTAAATAAAATAATATATATATATATTTTATTTTTAATGCATTTTTGTTATTTC
>NC_031488.1:992967-1011376 GCF_001602025.1 Plasmodium gaboni | reverse complement strand
GTATATATATTCAAATATTATGATGTGTATCATCATTATAATGGTTCATTAATTTAATACATAAGAAAAAAAAAAAAATAAATAAAATAATATCATACATCATTTAAAGATCATAATATTATTTAATTTATTTATTTTATTTTATTTTTTTTTGGTTTTCTTCCTTTAGATATATTTAAGGAGTAAGAAAAAAATAATGATAAAATATTTTCTTTAAAATGGAATGTTACGATAGCACTAACCAGGACTTACAAGAAGAGCATGATGGTATGACGATATTATATATATATATATAAATTTATGTATGTTAATTTTATTTAATTTTTTTATAATAAAATGATATACACATACTTAGTATATATGATTATCAGGGACTTATGAATAAATTCACTTATATATATATATATATATATATATATACATATATTTATTTATTTATTTATTTATTTATTTATTTATTTATTTATTCATTTTTATTTCCTCCTTATAGTGGTACGTAATTTCAGAAGATATTATTTTGAGGAAAAGGAAGAAATGCATATAGCAGCCATAAAATCGATATCCGAGTATAAAAAAAAAAAAATAATAAATAATTGTTCATATATATATATATATATATATATATATATTTATATTTTTTAATTTATCACATATTTTCATGTACACATGTGTTGTTTTCTCTTTAATATATACATTTCAGTGTCTTAAAAAATAGCATGTCGGAAACGAACTTTGACTTATTTATCAATATGAATGAAGCAAAATGTAAATTAAATAATTTTATTAATAATAATAAAACACAACAAGATATTATATCAGTCCCACATTCTAAAAGAATGACTATATATCCAATAATTTCTTCGTGTGATATATATCATCACTTTGTTGTAAAAAAATATACACACAATGAAAATGTAAATATTAAAAAAATTTATTTTAATATATAGTAAATCATGTTAATAATATATATAATGCACATAAAATATTACATATAAGATATGACATATAAGATATGACATATAAGATATTACATATAAGATATTACATATATGATATTACATATAAGATATTACATATAAGATATGACATATAAGATATGTCATATAAGATATGACATATAAGATATTACATATAAGATATTACATATAAGATATTACATATAAGATATTGCATATATCACATATATCATATCATATCATATCATATCATTTATTTTATTTTTATTTTTATTTTTATTTTTTTTTAGAACTTCCATGTGCTTAAAAACATTATAAAAAATAACGCAGATGAATTCTCAGCAAGTCTAAAAAAAAGTCTTCAAACTATTGGAAGTAGTAGCAATATTATGTTCCTTAATAAACACACTACCATACTAACACACAGTAACTCAGATTGTGTTAAATCACTAATTATGGATGTTATTAAAAATCAGAATAAACATGTCTCCATTTATTTTACCTGCACAAGTCAGGTAAATTTAAATTATGAAGAAAAAGAGAAAAGATTTGATGAGAATTTTTTAGAAGAATTAAAAAAGGAAAATATAAATATAACAAAGATAGATTTAACACAAGTAAAAGATATAATAAATAAGATAGATTTTGTTTTGATAGGATCAGAAATAGTTACAGATAATGGAGGAATAATTAATAAAAAGGGTATCAAATTAATATCTGAATTATGTTTATTATATAAAAAGCCATTTTATGTAACATGTCAAGCATATAAATTTTTAAAAATTGATAAAAATAAATGTTCAAAAGATTTTTATACATTTTGTACACAAACTGTAACAAATAATATTAATAATTTATATGAATTTGTATCTCCTGATTTTATTACACTTTTCTATACAGATATAGGTATATTCCCACCTTCTAATATATCTTATGAACTTAGTAAATTGTATATAAATGACTCCTTTTATTTTTAGCACAAACGATAAAAAATATAAATATATAAATATATAAATATATATATATATATATATATATATATATATATATATATATATATATATTTATATTTTATTATTTTTTTTTTTTTTTTAAATACATATATTAATATTTTAATTTTTAAACAATAAGAAACAATTTCCGACATTTTGTGATTAAACTAATTTTTAATGACAACTTTTTTTTTAAATTATCATTTATAAATTCGGTACCCACTATGAAATAAATAAATAAATATATATATATATATATATTTTATTTTTTCATTATATACTTTGTTATGTCTTTATACTTTTTTATTTTAAATTCATCAATTTGTTATATCCAATTGTTAATGTATATTGAAATATATTTATGAATTCCCCACCTCACCTAAGTAAAAATTTTTATATCATGTATTTCGAAATATGTGCATATTTTGTATAGGATAAATATATATATATATAAATATATATATATATATATATTTTTTTTTTTTTTTTTTTTTTTATTTGTACACATTTAAAATTTATTTAAAATAAAACAATTTAATATTTTTCTCTTCAAAACAATTTCATTTAATTTGTTATACAAAATAAAATAAATAAAAAATAAAAATATATATATATATATATATTTATATATACATATATATATATTTATAATATTTATATATTGCTTAATTTCCTTGTAGGTAATTTTCAGATGATCACAAAAACATGTTTCAACAAAATAATTTGCTCAAATGTAATTTTAATATAATATTTCATAACATTTCTTTCAGAACAAATAAAACAGAATGGAAAAAGGGATTGAGTGTCAATCCCAATAAAATATATCAAATAGAAAATAATAAAAGTAATATAAATGATACATATTATCATATATATGAGTATGACAAAAATATGGTACTTAATAAATTCGTCGAGATGTATATAAAAATGTGGTACATAAAGAATAAGACATATAAAATAAACAATAACAAAAACAAAAACATAAAAGATAATATAAATAATATATATAATATATATAATAAAAATCATATATATAATAATACATCGAACACAAAATATGTAAGAAATAAACAACCATTTTATAATAATAATATACATGATAAATTTGGGCTTGTTCTATTTTCCAGATTTCTTTTCACTATACCCATAAACAATATAAATAATTATTTTAACAAAAAACATAATGATAAGAAAATAAATGATAAGTTTGATACGTCTTATTGTGAGGAAGGTCCTAATAAGGAGGTACCTAACAACAATGGTCACCTTAAAAGAGAAGAACTGTCTGGGCAAACATTAACATATACAGAAAATAAAAATAATAATAATGATAATATATATAATGATAATAATAATAATGATAGTAATAATAATGATAATAATAATAATGATAATATTAATAATGATAATATTTATAATAATAATATTTATAGTGATAATATTTATAATAACATACCTAATAATCATTCCAAATACATTTTTTTAAGTGAGGATGAAAGTAAGGGAGATATAACAGAGGATATATTTCCTTATACAGATTTTATTATAGAAAAATGTAAGCTTAATATAAAAAATGATGTAGATATATATGAAAACACATGGTATGTGAAATTAATATATGACTTATTAAATTCAACAAAATTATTTTTTGATTGCACATGGATGAGTTCCATTATAATGACAACATTATTTATGAGAATAATAATTTTGCCATTAACTGTATCTTCAGAAAGAGATAGAAGAAAACAAAAAATATTAAGTCCTTTATTAAAAGAATTAACAAAGAAATTAAAAGATAATGCACAAGATGGAAATATTAAAAAAGCTTTAGAATTTAAAAAAAAAATTTTAAATATAAGAAATACACATGGTATATCTCTAATACCTAAATCTATTATTTTAATGGCTTTCTTTCAAACACCTTTATTTTTTATATTCTATTTTTCTATGAAAAGAATAGCATCATATCCTGATATTTTTAAAGACTTTACATTTGAATCTCCATTATGGCTAGATAGTTTATCTTTGCCAGATCCTTATTATATTCTACCTGTCTTATCATCTCTTTTGTTATTATCAAATAATGAATTAACATTATTAATAGATAAAAAAATTAATGAAAATAATAAACAATCAAATTTATATGATCAAGAAGAAACAGAATTTCAAAAAAATATTAAAAAAATTACAAAGCTCGGTATGAGATTATTTTATATGTCCTCTGTATTATTCTTTAAATCCATGCCATCTGGATTATTTATATATTTTATTACAAATACATTCTTTCAGTTATTTATAACACAAATATGTAAAATAAAAATTATAGAAAATTTTCTTGATCTACCTCCATTACATTCTAAAGGATTTATAACTAGTGCTAATACGACACAGCAACAAACAGCTTCACAAAAAAAAATAATACACATGAATGACTTAATCAAAAGGAAAAAAATAAAATGAACACACACACATATATATATATATATATATATATATATATGTGGATAAAATAATAGATCGATCTTTTAATTAATAATTAAATACAACAATCTACTTTCCTTAGAATTAATATTGGTTTGGAAATGAATAAGTTCCTAATTTTTTTTTTTTTTTTTTTTTTTTTAAATATTATGTTATATATATTCTTTTTTTTGTTCATATATATATATATATTTTATATATATATATATTTATTATATATATATTTATTATATATATCTTTTTAATATGTAATTCAGTTTGTATTTATTATTACGCCTAATTTTTAAAAATACTCATCGTCCCTTCTTTGAGAGACTTTTTATTTTTTTATTTTTATTACTTTTAAAAATTTTTCATAACTCCAAAACTTCTCTTTTTTTAAAATATGAAATATATTTATTTTTCCCTTGCTATAACAAGAACTACGGAATATATATACATATATATATATATATATATATATATATATATATATATATATATATTTATATATTCAATGCTTTTTTTTTTTTTTTTTTTTTTTTTTAACTATATTCTCAGAAGTAAAAATAAAATAAAAAAGAAAAAAAATTTTTAATTTTTAAAAATATATATTTTTTGTGTGCATATATATATATATATATATATTTAATATATGTATATATTATATATATATATATTTTTTTTTTTTTTTTTTTTTTTTTTTCCCCTCAGTTTTTCAATTCATTGCTTTAGAGATAATTTTATATTACTTTATTTTTTTTTTTTTTATTTTGTATATTGTTTTTTTTATATTTTTATTTATATATATATTTTTTTAATTATATATAAATTTTAATATTTCGCCGTTTCAATTTAATATATATATGTATATATTTTTATTTATTTATTTATTGGTCCATACATTTTGTATGTTTAATTCTTTAGTTCCATATTATATTGTCACATACATTTGCCTTTAATTTTTTACCTTTTTTTTTTCTGAATTATCTTAAGAAGAAAAGGAAAAGTAAATTTGTTCATTTTTATATATACGCAACGAATAATATTTCTTGTTAATTTTGTTAATATATTATATCCTTTACAGATAACAAAATAATAAGAAACAGAGAAGGAAGTTATATGAACGTATCTATAATATTATAAAGCATATACATATTATAATTTTTTTTTTTCCCCCCTCCTCCTTTATTTCTTTCTTCCTTTCCTTCATTTTTTTAATATGTTGAAAAGATTATAAATTAATAATTTCAAGAAATAGACAATGAAGAGGTATGAATGTGAAATATAAGTGGATATAATAAATATATATATATATATATATATATATTTATATATTTATATATATATTTATTTATATATTTTAATTTTTGCGCACATTTTATTTTTACACTATATATATATATATATATATATTTATATATTTATATATATATTTATTTATATATTTTAATTTTTGCGCACATTTTATTTTTACACCAATCAAATTACAGTTTGTTCTTTTATTGTCAAAAATTATAAATAAAAAGTAAGAAATAACAAATAATAAATTACATGTAGATTTTTTTTTTTTTTTTTTTTTTTCTTTCTTTAAATGGAAAACCAAAATAATATGAACAATTCATACTATAAAAATAAGAAAGATGAACAAGAAAATGATTACTTCAATATGAACAATGAGGATGAAAAAAAAGAAGAAAATACGTTTCATGAGGTCACTAATACTAATATATATGAAAAAAATGTATGTATAAATAAGAATGAAAATGAAGATAATATTATAAGAAAATATCTAAGTGATCAAATGACAAAGGTCAACATAATAAATAACAACCACAATATTGATAATAATAATAATGATAATGGAGTCCATATTAATCAAATTACAAACATTGATGATAGTGATGATGATATTCCTTTATTAAAAACATATGGTATTAATCATACTCTCAAAAAAAAAAATGACAATTATTTTAATAATAATAATAATAATGAGGAGGAGGAGAAGAAGAAAGAAACAAAACAGTGGCAGATACAGCAACAAGAGAAAAATGGCATATTCTTAAACAAAGAACAATCTTCTGAACCATATAAAAAAAAAAATCAAGATAATCAAATGGAAAAATCTTCATCAGATACAAGCAGTGATGATGATGTATGTCTATTAAATTTAATAAAAAATGATAAGAATTATAATATCAATAATTATAATAACAACAAAAATAATTTAAAAGATAATGATGATGATGATAATAATAATACTTCAGATTACTCTAGCTATGATTCCGATGAACCAATACTTATAAGAAGTAATTTAAAAAATAAAATAAATATTGAAACAAATAAATTAGGCAATACTAGTCAATATAGTAATACTTTTACAAATAGCAATAATACATATCAAACTAATAAAAATTATATTATTAATAAAACAACACTTGTATGTAGTCAAGAAAAAAAAAGTAACAAATCTAAAAACACAAATGCAAAAACGAGTTTATTAAAAAATAGCTGTAACACAACTAATAAAAATACAAAAGCCATATCAAAAAAAAAAAAACCAAAAAAGAAAAATAAATCTAAAACAAAAAAAAAAACAAATAAAGATAAAAATAAACAAAATATACAAAATATACAAAATAAACAAAATAAACAAAATAAACAAAATATACAAAATAAACATAATAAACATAATAAAGGAGATAATCATTTTAATGATAATGAAAATGATTCTATTTGTATAGGTACCTTTGATCCAAGAAATAGATCAAATAAAGAAAAATTAGTAGCTCAATTATTAATACGTTGGTGGTATGTTTTACCAGATTGGCCACCTCCAGATTATGATTATAAAGATGAATTATATAATAGAAAATTAAAATTAGTCCCATTAGAAGAATATGAAGATAAAGAAGATATAGATTCTGAAGGATTTAGAAAGGTATATCAAATATCAGCTTTCCCAGGTATTTTCAGAGATGCCATGGGTATAGCATACGACTTAAGAGATAAAGATTCATGTCCTTGTTATAATAATTTAATAAAAAAAACAGATGAAGAATTATTAAATTTAATATACCAAGCTATTAAAAATCAAATACAATGTTTAAAAAATTCAGTATACAATGAAACATTCATGGAAAAAAATTTGGAAAAAGAGTTAAAAGAAGTCGAATTAAAGTTAAATAAAATCACCAAAAAAAAAACAATAAAAATATAGCATCAAAAGAGATGCCAAAAATATTTAAACAATAATAATATAAATATAAAGAAATGTTAAAAAATAAAAATATACATATATTTTTTAATAGATTCATATAATTATGTAAAAATAGTCATACGCACACACACATACACATATATATAAATATATATATATATATATTTATTTATTTATTTATATGTGTTTACACATTTTCATTTTATTATAAAATTTATTACCTTATTTGGAATATTTATTATGTTAACAATTTTCCTACCCTTTTTCATTTCATTTTCGATTTTATGTTTTATCAAGTTAGTTGCCTCTTCTGTTATGTCATCTGTATTTGATATATCCTTTTGAAGAAATGTTATATGCTTGTTATTCATTTTTATAGATATGTTGACCATTTTATTTTGTTTTATTTCAAACAAAGAAGGCCACCTTCCATAATATAACAAATTTGAATTACAGAAATAACATATTTTTTTTCTTTTTCTAATTTTATATCTTTTTAAATAATAAAACCAAAACTCTTCACAAATATGTGGACAAAATGGATATAATAATTTTACAAATATAATAAATATTTTTAAAGGAATAATATCCCATGTTTTTATTTCATTATAAAATTTCATAAAAAAAGAAACAGCTGTATTTAATTTTATATCATTAATACAATTCGTAATCTTTTCTATATAATAATTTACTTTTTTTTTCTTTTCATTTTCTATATCTTCTATTTTTATCTTTTTTATTTTATCAGATAATTTATTAAATACATGTGAATCCTTTTTTAATATTATATTTAAATAATCATTTACTTTTTTATATTTATTATTTGGTGTAAAACCATATTTATTTTTTAAAAAATTTAAAATTAATTTTTTATTACTATTCTTACTCTTACAATTTTTACAAATAATATATTGTAATTTCTTTTTTTCTTTTCTTTTTAATTTAATATGTTTCTCTTTTTCATATTCATCATCTTTTGATAAAATATTTTTTTTATTAACACATTTCTCATTATTATCTTTATGGCATACAAAATCATTCATATTATCTACTACATGTGCACAGATATTATTATTTTTATTACTCTTTTTATTTTTCATATCACTTCTTTGTATAAATAAATTATATAAATTATTTAAAAACTTAAACGTTCCTTTTATTCCTTTAGTTGTCCATTTTTTATTTTGATCGACAGGACCTAAAAATAAAATATGTAACCTTAAACAATCAGATCCATATGTTCTTACAATATCTAATGGGTTTATTGTATTTCCTTTCGATTTAGACATTTTTTCATAATTTGGTTGTACTTCAATGGACGGAAATTTCTTCAAATAATATTTCTGATCCTTTTCTTCCTTTACATATTCTTCATCAATTAAAAATTTCTTATACTTATTATCAACTATCGTGTAATTATTTTTTGATAAAATTTTCTCCTTTAACTCACTTTCATCTACATCTTTTTTTAATTCATTTTTTTTTGATATATCATCATTTGTTTCATCTTTTCTCAAAATATCTTTCACCTTTTCTTTCTTAAAATCATTCATCTTATTTTTAATAATATCCTTATTTAATAAACTACCATTTGGTGATATATTTTTATCATTAATTCTGTTATCATTATTTTCTGCTATATTTCCATTTTGATTACCTGAACATGCAAGCTTTTGTTCAGGTAAAACCTGACCCGTTAATAAATTATTTGTTTCACAATCATTTTGGCTATATGCTTCATTTATATTTTCTTTTTTTTTATTTTGTTCCATAAGATAATTATTTCTTGGGACATTTAAATAATTAGTTGTATTTGTATTTATTTTTTTTTCATTAATATGCTCAAAACTAACAAGTTTATTATCTAAGGTGGTATATAAATAGAATGACGTTGTATTTAGTAAGAGCCCTTGATTAAATAATTTTTGGAAGGGTTCTTTGTGTTTCGTTAATTTTAAATCATATAAGAATTTATGAAAAAATCTTGAATATAATAAATGCAATACAGCATGTTCACTACCTCCAACATATAAATCTACTGGTAGCCAAGAGTTAATTTTATTTTTATTAAAAATTTCTTTTTCATTTTTTGAATCAATATATCTAAGAAAATACCAGCTTGATCCTGCCCATTGTGGCATTATATCACTTTCTCTTTTATATAGCATATTATATTTTTTGGTAATTATCCATTTTTTAAATCTTGACAAAACAGAAGAAACTTTATTTACATTCTGTTCGTTATTATGATTTATTTCGTATATTTTTTTATTAAATTTTGGTAATTTTAATGGTAAATCATCTATATAGATATTATTATTTGGTGAATTTATGACTTTTTTTATTTTTATTTTTTTATCATTATTTTGATGATCATAATTGGAATCATTATTAATATCTTTAGAATGACTTAACATATGATCATCATTATTATTATTATGATCAGTATGTTGATCCTTTTTAGTGTTATCCATATATGTTCCTTTTTTATCTTTAATTTTATAAAGAAAAGGAAATGGTTCTCCCCAATATCTTTGTCTTGAAAATAACCAATCTTTTAAATTATAAATATTTTTTTTTTTACTATAATTTGAATCCTTCAATAATTTATATATTGATGAAGTATTAGTATTTGTATTTTGATCCTTTGAGTAATTTATCATATCTTTTTTTAGAAAGAGGAAATTCTTATTATTATCTAAAATATATGCAGATACATATATAGGAATAATTTTATTTATTATAGGTGAATAAATAACTGACCCTGTGAAATATAATTCTTCATTTTTTAATCTTACTGTATCCTTTTCAAGAATCATTTTATCAATAAATTTTAATAAAAAAGGATTATGATTAACAATATTTCTAATATTTGGATGATTCACACTTATTATTAATTTATCATTTTGACAAATAAATTCATTTTTATTTAAAAAGATATTTACATAACAATTCTTTTCACTTAAAACATTTTCATTATTATGATCATTTATAAAATCATTACTTTTTATATTATCTTTAAAGTTGTATAAGAAATAATTGGCATTATAATAGCTTTCTTTATTATTTAATAACATTTGTATTATCATATCATTATGATTTTGCCCATTAAAATATATCCATTTTGTATCAAAAAAAAATGAGGAATTATTATTATTTAAAATATTATAATCCACTTCAAATTGTTCATTTTGAAAATTGTCATTTTGAAAATTTTCATTTTGAAAATTGTCGTTTGGAAGATTTAATTTTTGTTCTTTGATTTTGTCTATATTTTTTGTATGATCATAATAATTAAAAAAAAAAGAGAAGAAAAGAAAAAGATCATTATGATCATATGAAAAGAAAAATTTGTATTTATTAATAAAATTAAATATTTCCATTTGATTATTTAATTGTTTGATATGTGAATTTTGTTTTTCATTTGTTTGTTCATTTAAATAATTTATATAGTTATTGAATGTAAATATGGATAATATATAATTTATTAATATAAAAAAAGGATGATTAAATATATTATTATAAAAAATATTAATCATATGTTTATGATAACATTTTTTATTTTTTAAAATATAATTTAAATTATTGTTTGTTAAAATTTTGTGTAAAGAAATAATTCTGGCTTTTAAAAGTATGCCTGTTTTTTTACCAATCCAATTAATTTGCATATTTTTAATTTTAATAGGCCAATTAATTAAATTTAAATCTTTAATTAAACGATTAGCATAATTAGTAATTTTAAGATACCACTGTAACAATTTAATTTTTTGAATTTGAAGAGATTGTAAATTTAATTCATTTCTTAATTCATCATTTGAAATTACACAACGTAATTCATTTGACCAATTAACATATGAAGATTTTTTATAACTTAGATTATTTAAAAAGAGTTGTATAATTATCCATTGTGTCCATTTATAATAATTTTGATCACATGTATTGATTTCACATTTCCAATTAAAAAGAAAACCTAATTTGATTAATTGATTTTTGAAATTATTTATATTTTTATTTATAATTTCTCTTGGATCTATTTTTTTCTTCATTGATAATCTATCACAAGGTAAACCGAAGCTATCCCAACCAATAGGATGAAAAACACAATAATTATTCATCCTTTTAAATTTACTAATAATATCTGTAATAGTGAAACATAATATATGACCTACATGTAATCCTTCTGAGGAAGGATAAGGAAACATATCTAATATGTAGAATTTTTTTCTATTATAATTATGATTATAATTATGATTATAATTATAAGGATTGTCACTATTGTGATTACCATCATTAATAAGTTCATTTACATCTATATTAGAATTATTTATAACATCATTTTGATTATCTACACCTTTATATTTTTTATCCACATTTTCATACTTTTTATCTACATTTTTATATTTTTTTTCTTTTTTTTGTTTTCTTTCCAAATTAATTTTGTTATATTTCTCAAAGTCCCTATCCAACAAACTTTTAGAATTCCATATGGTTTGCCATTTCTTTTCGATGTTAATAAAATCATACCCTAATTTTTGTTCTTCATGGGAATATATTTTCCTCTTATAGTTTCTTCTCTTATTTATTAGCACATTGGGTGATTCAAAAAAAAACACATTCTTATATTTATTATTATTTAACGCACTAACATTATTCAACTGTTGATAACATAAGGAGTACAAATATATGTATATTAAAAAACGGACAAAATTAAATAACATAACATATTATTTATATGAATCATTAATCGGATTTCTGACAAGCTAAATTCTAAATTACAGGCCAAGCAGCCTCTTATTTTAAACAAAAATATAAAAAATAATAAACAAATATAACAATAAAAATTATATTAAAAAGGGATAAATAAATAAATAAATAAATAAATATATATATATATATATATTTATTTTTATTATTTTATTTTTTTTTTTTATCCTGTTGAAATATTAACCCAATTCGGGGAAACCAAGAAAAAAAAATAAAAAATGAAAAATATCAAATGACATAAAAAAAAAAAAAAGAACAAAAGAAAAAAAATTTTATTGGCTCAACATAATAACATTATATTATATAATATAATATAAATGTATCTTACTCAATTTTTTTAATTCCACATAAGATGTAGTAATATTATAAAATAGTTGATATAATATATATAATATATATATTATATATATTTTTTTTTTTTTTTTTTATATTACAGATAAGCACTATCATATCATAATATATAAAAAAAATTGGAGATTTATAAAATTCATATATTATATTAATATACATATATATATTTTATATATATTATAAAAAAATGGATATATATATTTATACACATAATTTTTTTTTTTTTTTTTGTTGAAATCACCATAGTTTTTCTATTATTACGTTTAGATGTTCCGAATTATTAGAAAAAATTTAAATTAGTTATAATATGAAGTTTTATAAATATTATCATAATATAAATTGTAGAAGATTTCATAGAGTCAGTTTAGAGGGTACCTACATAAACATTAGAAGATTCATTTGTCACCATTCTAATAGTTTTTATTTTTTATTAAATTCATCTATATATAACAAAGGTCATTGTAATTTTATAAAAAATAATCATGCTATTATTAAAGAACAACAGATATGTATAAATAAAAAAAGAAAAACTTCAACATGCTATAATAATAAATTATCAAATGAAAATCAAAAAAATGAAGATATAATAGTCAATCAGAATGAATCTAATAAAGGTAACCTAAATAATGTAGTAGTAGATGAACATTTTAATTGTCAATATATTGAAGAAAAAATGTTTACACTTATAACAGCAAAAGATTGTGAACAGGATAATATTATAGACATATTAAATTATATATCAAATCATAAATTTAAAAATAAGAAAGCTTTTGTTTTTTTTTTAAGACATTTAATAATGCTGTCTCAGTTATATAAAGATATTATTATTATAAATGACAAAATATATAATAATTCATATATAATAAATTATATTAAAGAATGTGTAAATTTTATTATTATATCAAGAAAGGATTATTCTTTAAATTATTTATTTAAATATTTTGATCTTTTATGCACCTTTCATATTAATGATATGAGATTAATAAAAAAAATATTCTATCTAATATTATGTAACAAACATTTTAATGATATAGAAGAAAAAGTTATTTATGCTTATTATATAATACAACACTTATATAATAACAATATTTTCAATAAATTCATTGCTATTTTATTAACAAATAAATTACTTTTAAAAATAAATTTCTTACGATTTAAACAAACAATAAATGACACCAAAAATGATTTTTTAATCTTTTTTTTATATTATATAATGTATTCTTTAAATAATAATATAAATAAAGAAATAATAATTCAAACTTATGTTACATATTATAATAATATGCTGGAAAAAAATATACAATCGATGAAAAATATAGTTAATTTAAATATATTAAACCAATTACAACATGTTTTATTAATATCACAATATTATGATTCACATTTTAATAATCTAATTAAAAAAAATATACAAACATATTTTCCTTTTTTAAATATATATGACATTATCTTAGTATCCACCAATATTTTTTTGAATTTTACTACAAATAATGAAATACTTTTATGTATATCGACTGATGAGAATATAAAAAATAAAAGCAAGCATATTAAATCAAATCATAATAATAATATTGTTGGTAGTAGTAGTACTACTCGTTGTTATAATAATAGTGAGAATGGTAACACTAAACATTTTAAAAATTATTATCATAATTTTTTATCGTTGAAATATTTATCTGATTCTATCATTAGATCATCTGATAATTATATTTCATCTTTGAATTATAATGACAATATTGAATACGTCTATAAATTTCTTGTATTGACATCATATTGTCATTTCACGTTATATGCCAATTGGTGGGCTGATACTTCTATATATTTCAAATTAAAAAAAAAAACAAACAAACAAAAAAAGGTTTTAAGAAGTAGATTGCCATATACATTTCATCTACAAGAAAAAATATCTCATCTTTTAGATTTTATATTTTATAACTCCTCTTATAGTAATGAATCTGAAATGGAAAATATTCAATTTGAAAGGGGGTATCCAAATAAATCAAATATAAAAGAAAATATAAACATAAATGAAAATACAAATGCAAATACAAATACAAATACAAATACAAATAAATATACATATACATATAAAAATACAAATAATGTAGGGGAACAAATTATTCAACCAAATTATAAATTGTCAGAATGTAATAATAACATTAAATATCAACACATTCAACATAATGTTCATTATGACAATGGTTGTATTAACGAACGAATATGTCATTCAAATGAATTAATTAAATGCAAATCAAACATTATAGATATCAAATATTTAACATATGTTTTCAAATCGTTTATTAGAATTTCTTTATTTAATCCAGATTATCTAAAAAAAAAAAAAAAATTTATTTTATTACTTAAGAATTCTTTTATATATTATATCAACAGTTATATATATAATTATGAAAATGAAGAAAAAAATTTAAATAAAATAAATGATACTAAATATTTAATAAAAAAAAAAAAAACAGATGGAATAAATACAACTTGTAATAATAATATATCCATATGTAATAAAAACTTACATGTCACACATAATATAAAAAATGATAAAAAAAATAATGATTTGTATTGTGAACCTTTTCATTTAAATATATATGAAAATGATTTAAGTTTATATGAAATAAGTTCTTTATGTGAATGTTTTTTTCTTGTTGAATATATAAACAACCAACATTTAGATAATATAAACAATATAAAAGTTGTAAAGAAAAATAAACAAAATAAACAAAATAAACAAAATAAACAAAATAAACAAAATAAACAAAATAAACAAAATAAACAAAATAGACAAAATAAACAAAATAGACAAAATAAACAAAATAAACAAAATAGACAAAATAGTTGTGATCTAATTGTAGAAGAAGAAGAATATATAATATCAAATTGTTATGATATATTTGAAAAGAATATATATATATTTTTAGATAAAATGAATAGATTAATATTAAAAAAAAAACTAAACCTTACTATATATAAAGAGGATTATATAAAAAATGTGTTATTAAAAAAATTTGTATATCAAGGAGATATATTTTTTAATTATTATTTATTATTAAGATTAATATTACCTTTATTATTTAATCAATCTCATAATCATTATATTTTATTAACTAAGAGAATCATTATACATATATTGTCTTTAATATTTCATAAAAATAATATAAAAGAAACAATTGATGAAAATATAAATAATAATATTTTAGATATTAAAAATATAATCAATAATTATATTAAGTGGGAAGATTCATTTATATATATAAATAATCAAAGGAGAATAAGAAAACAAACAAAAATGAAAAGAAATTTATTAGATTTTATATATACAGGTGAGTTTATTAGACCTTCATCCATACTTATTCTGTGCTTATATGAATTAAAAAAATATGATGATCTATTCGAGCAGTTTATAATAAATATATTTAAACATCATAATAACTTAAATGACAATAAGGAACATATTTCAAAATATATAGACGAAATGTATGAAAAAACAAATGCGCTTGTAATTGATCAGAATAATAAAAAATAAAAAAAAAAAATAAAAGTAAAAATAAAAATAAAAAAAAAAATAAAAATAAAAAATAGGATAAAAAAAAAAATAGAATAACAAAAATGTAATGTGTTAATAGTAAGATGTGTTATATTAAATGTATATGTATATATATATATATTTATATATTTTTTTTTTTTTTTTTTTTTTTTTTTGGTTCATAAAGAATTTACGTGCTATCTACATATATCACATATATATGTATTAATCTTTTTATTTATATATATATTTTTTTTTTTTTTGTCTTTAAAACTTACAACTGGCTCTTATATTGTTTTATAACCATATAAAACAAAAAATTTTTAATAATCTTCAAGATGTATATATATATATATATCTGTTTATATGAAATGATTATTTATTATATAACATATGAAGGACTTCCTTTTTTTATTTTATATTATTTATTTTTTTTTTTTAAAGGGTGATATTCTGTTTAATAGATCATTCCACATGGCATATTTATAATGTATAATCTTATAGGCAAATAAAAAATAATTAACATACAAATACAAAGAAAGCTATAATATAGAAAATTCTGAAAGCTAAGGGGAATAATATATATATATGTGTGTATATATATTTGTGTTTATATTATTATACATATTATATTATCAACTGTTCATATAACATTTAATATATATATATATATATTTTTTTTTTTTCGTTTTAATTTTTACATGTTGTATCCTATAAATTTATTATAGTGACAACATAAGAAAGCTCCAGAGAGGAATCCACCTATATGTCCAAAAAGATCTACTGTAGGTGAAATACTAACAAACATAAAAAATAATAGAAATAAAAAAATATTAAGAATATAATAATTCTTAGCCTTTCTTGTTAATTTTTTCCAAGCTAAAAATATTTCTAATATTGAACATCCAATTAAACCAAATCCACTAGTTGATGCACCTACAGCTAGCTGACAAGGATTACAAATAGTTGTGAGAATATTTCCAGTTATGCCAGATAAAAAATATATTAATAAAAATTTAGACTTCTTATATTTACTTTCAATTATTAAACCTAAGTTTAATATGCACAAAATATTTACAATTAAATGCCACAAGTTAGCATGTAAAAAAATGGGCAGCACAAGTCTCCAAAATTCACCTTCCCTATAAAAATAAATAATAAAAAAAAAATATATATAAATAAATAAATATATATATATATATATATATATATATATATATATGCTCACATATTTTATTATATATATATATATATTTATTTATTTATTTATTTATACTTTATTAAAGGCCCATAGGTTGCCCCGAGTAACATCAAGACTTGCACATTTGGCGTGCTGAAATTTTCACTCAATAAACAACTTAAAATATAAATAATTATTTGAAAAAAACTTATCCATACAATAATTCTACATAATAATTAATATATATATATATATATAATATATTATTTGAATTATTCATGTGAAGTCATCTTATAAATATATATATATATATATATATATTACTTATTTAATGCTATTCCAGGAAATAAAATGTCAACGTATTTATTTTTTGTCTGCCTTTCAATGAGCTCAATATTTTCAGATGATACAACAACATCTTCTTCACTTTCAATCTCTTTTCTTAACATTGCGTGGGCAAAAAGTTTTTAATAAAACATATATATATATATATATTAGAAGAATTAGTAATATTAGATAATAATATATTTAATTATACATACATTTAGGTACCCATAAATAAGCGACAAAATAAATACACGAAATTATATATATATATATATATGTTGTATTATCATATAAAATTCAGATTAATAAGATAAGCTTTCATATGGTGACAGAAGAATTTTCAAAAATATATAACACGTACTAAAAAGAAATACAATTATATATATATATATATATATATATATATTACTTTAGTGTGTCCTTTTATTAGTTCTTTCTTTCTTTATTTATTTATTTATTTATTTTTAATAATTTGTCCAGTTCATTTTTTTTAAATAAATTTCCAATATTTATAGCCTTATTTATAATATTCTGAATATTAATTTCGGTTGTTTCTTCGATTTTTTCTTGTTCTTCCTTAACTAATGAATTATTATTATCGACATGTTGAAGATTATCATTATG